>NC_141325.1:13520000-13602500 GCF_037954235.1 Aulostomus chinensis | reverse complement strand
CGACATATTTTTGTTTTTATACCTAAAAAAAAAAAAATCTGTTCTTATACACAGGCTGCAAAAAAAAACATCATTTTTTTAAAGGAATGAAGAGCATTATTAAAGATTTTGGTTTTGCAGTATTTACCAACTTCTCTCAAAAAAGAGAGGGAAAAGAATGGGGGCTCATGGTGAAAATGATTTCGCTTTAATTAAAGAGTGATTACTGGGAAATGCGGATGTCACGCTGCAGGGGAAACAACACCGAACGCTCTCCCTCTTCGCCTCAGACGGGAAACTTTTTCTCTCCTATATTGTTTCCAAAGAATTGTTTGATAATGCCTCCGTCGTGTCTGTCATGCCAGTTTTTGTGTCCTGTTCGAGTTTGGAACATTGAGGCTTTATTATTCAAATGCTACATATAAATTAAGCCGTGGTTAAATTAGTGATTAGGGATGTAATTGTCCTAAGGTCTTTAATTCATAATTTTTAATTCATACTAGTGTTTGAAAACATTTGAGCAGCGTGTTTCTCTGCAGATTTCATGTTCATCTGTGCCAGTCTTAACACAAACACGTGTTTTTATGAAGTCGGTAACTCAAAAATGACACAAGGATGCAATCAACTTGTACTTTACTAATGATTTACAGCTTGGGGTTTGCCTTCGTTGAAGAGTTTCTGAGTGTTGTGCCTGTGTTTGGATCCCAGGGTCGGCAGTCTGGCAGCTAATCGCCTCCTTCCTCAAGCTGCCCATCTCTGGAACTCACTGCATTGTTGGCGCCACAATCGGCTTCTCCATGGTGGCCATCGGCACCAAGGGTGTTCAATGGATGCAGCTGGTTAAGATCGGTAATGGCCAGTGTGTGTTTGTGTGTGGATACAATGTTTGTGTACTCACGCCTGCTATTAGACACAGCCAGTACATTTCTGACTTTCACACAAAACAAGAGGCGGCATTTTTTAACTAGGAACATTCCTTCATCCAACATAAACAGAGAAATGAGACGCAAATGGATCTCTATGTGTAAAACAATAGCATGAAAACGTGACTCGATGGTGCTTTTTGTCTGTCGGCAGATGTGTTACAGTTTATGATCTGGTTCTTTTCTCCCTCCACAGTGGCATCATGGTTCATCTCCCCTCTGCTCTCTGGACTCATGTCTGGAATCCTCTTCCTCCTCATCAGAAACACCATCCTCAACAAGGTGAGTTCACATCTGATTAGAGCTGCTCTGCACATCCCCCCCCCCAACACACACACACACACACACACACACACACACATATATATATATATGGTCCTTCATATTTTATTCTTTTTTTTGACTCATTCTATTATCACTCACGTCTCTTCAACCGTACTTTCGAGCTGTCGTAATGTGTTCATTTTCCTTTTAGGGATCAATACAGTTTTATCTATTACTGCTTTGAATTAGCTCCTTTTGAGTTTTCTTACTTTTGGGTTTTTAGACTCAAAAATCTTAAAGCAACATGTTTTTAGACTTTCGGGTTTTGGATTCAAAAAGACAGCTACTATGTTCAAACATGGGCACTTATTAAAATATCATATAGTGGGTTATTGCAGCTTTGGCAGGCTGTAATTTGCCTTGCAGTTTGAATTTCTTTGGCCGCTTACAGTAAGTTGCTTCCACAGCACAGTTGCACTGTCAGCATCTTACTTCACGAGTGTCAATATGAAAATGTACACCAAGGTACATGTGTACACACAAACCTGTCCGTAGACCTTTAGCACAGATAAAATCCAGTTGATTTGGCAACAGCTGCAGATGTGTGATGGATGACGAGTTCCTCGGACTGATGTTACCGTACAGCTGGGTCAAACTCATGAGTCCGCCGCTGCGGGCCGTTTGCATCATTACTGAGGAATAAATGATCTTTTTGTAATAGTCATTTTTATATTTGAGCTCAGCTTTGCAAATCCTCATAAAACTGTCATCAAATAAATAGTTTGGTTTGTAAATGTGACTCATCAAGTCTGTGAAATGGGATATCAGGTTTGTGGTGATAAACCACATTGATAATTAAGCAAGAATGAAGTTGAACTGCTCTCGTACTCTTACATCATCCTTTGTTACCATTTCCACACTTTAAACTTGAACTGTTCTGAACTCACAACCTCATACCCTTCACACCCCAGTGCCCTTTCTCCCACATACACGTACACGCAGGTTTGTAAACGAAATGTTGACATTCTTGAGGGTTTTTTTTTTCTGGTGCATCATGTTGGATGACACAAATGTAGTCAACGCATCAACGCAGGAAAAAGCAGCGTGGAGGATAGTGTTTCCGTGGTTACAGTTTTATATCTTTTGCTGGAGTTTTGTTTTTTGGGTCCCCCCCCCCCCCAAACTCAACACTGACTGAACAATGTTGGAACACCTTGAAGTCAGACTGGTTGTATTTGTGGCTGAGATGACATCAAATCTCAGTCAGAAGCAGAGGGAGGGGACAAACTGCCACTACCTCCATGCCTATCGTTGATAGTGGAGTTGCGACCACTCGTCGTATGTTGGTTCGAGAATAGAAGCACCTGAAGTACACTGCAAATGACCTCATTCACCTGGGTTTTTTGTAGCCGGAGCTGACAAACACCCATATGTGTCCCGCAGGGTCATTGACCAGTGGACAAAGGCGATGTTATAAACTTTTTGCAGGTTTTTCTTCAATCTGTGGGAATGTGGCTTTAGTAACATGATACTGCAGGCGTGTGTGATTGATAAAAATAGATTTGTTGAATAATGATAGTAAAGATTTATAAAGCACCTATCAAGAAGCCCAAGGATGCTTTACAGGGATAAAACAAATAATAAACAACAGCTAGTACATAGGATTAGTGGACTATAGGGACTCACTTTAGTGAACATTTGGGTTTTCAGATACTGTGTTGCAACCATGACATCAGGACATGGCCTACTAATCCATGGGTGTGTTCTCCCTGTAGGAGGATTCTGTTCCCAATGGCCTGCGAGCGCTGCCCCTCTTCTATGCCTCCACCATCGGAATCAACACCTTCTCCATCATGTACACTGGAGCTCCACGTTAGTGCTCTTACTCCTAATGCAGTGTTGTCATGTAGTCCGGCACCAATGTACGATCAAATTATCGTCTCGGTCTCAAGCAGAGATGTTGCAAATATAATTTGTCAGTTCAAAATTCCACTTGCAGGTGTGATTAAAATCTTGTAACGTTTGGTGGATTTCTTCTCTCCGTTTGTGTTGCAGTGCTGGGGTTAGAGATGCTACCGGTTTGGGCCATTTTCCTCATCACATTAGCTGGCTCGCTGGTCTGTGCAGGGCTAGTTTGGATATTTGTCTGTCCCTGGATGAGGAGGAAAATAGCAAGTAGGTATCTATGTGTGTATGTGTGTTTGTCCACTTGTTCTCACGCCGTGTGACAGCCCAGAGCTCTGACCTCGGCCAAGCAGACCGCTCGTATACTCTGTGTCCTACGCCAAAAAACACTTGCCAGTGGATGTGTTTTCTCATCGGCCTCTGCCAAAACCACTAAAGCCACCAAAAGGCTGAACTCCAGTTGCCCTGCTTCAACTTTCGAGCATATAGTAACTGCTTGGCTTGACGTCTCAGGGGTAAAGCTGAAATCCTACAGAGTAAAAAGCTTTCAGACAAAGGTGAAAGTATTGTTTCCTGAATGGAAAAAAAAGCCTGCAGCAATTTAATAGAACACAAGAAACATTAGATTAGATGGACGGAGCAGCAGGTGGAGCTGACATCACTGAGGCAGGCACTCTTGAATTCAAAAATCAATATAATGTAGGATAATTATAATTTACAGTCTGTTTAAACAATGCTTTAGATTCTTTTCTTTTATGTGATATATTTTGACAATTTAGTTACTTATTACATGTTGATAAACCTTGAATAATCCTTTATGTTGATTACACTCAAAATTTATCTTAATAAGAAGCAGTTTTAGTCATAAATTATAATAATTCCTCCAAACTCTTTCCTTCGCCCCTGCATTATTAAGGCCATGTTGACCTGTTGCTTAACTCCTCGCGACCTCTGAATGCCTGTTAGGATTACAGGTGATGTTATCGCTCTTATTCTGGATATTACTGCACCCGGCAGTGACTGAGTTTGTTTATGTGTTTGTCCTGGGTGTTGTTGTAAGGGGTAGAGGTCATCGAGTCTGTCAGCACTGGGATTAAGTTTGCTTTGGATCAGCTGACGGCTATACTTGTGCATGTGGGATGTTGCTGCATAGTTTCCTTCTTTCTCCAACCACACTCTGGGCTTCCTTTTCTTGTAATTCAGTGCCAGTGGCTGAGAAAGTTTAAACCAAAACTTGTAGGAAAACACATCCTGCAGGTGTATATTGTGGGGATGCACAATATTGGATTTTTTTTCTTATAGCACATCTGCTGATATTTCACTGTTACGGATCTGTTAAAAAAAAAAAAAAAAGACCTATAAGTACAGATACTGATGATGTGCTGGTATTGTTATGCTTCTACAAGTATTTGTGACAGGGTGGAATGCCTTTTAAGCATATATTTTGCTTTCCCTGTCATATGTACATGAAAGGATCATTTGAAATATTTTCATATGGCGCACTCATGTCCATCACTTTATCAAGGTCGTCTAAAGAAGGAGCAGGCTCTGTCTAGGATCTCTGATGAGAGTCTGGACAAGATCCCTGAGGAGGAGGAAGAGAGCCCCGTCTTTAAAGAACTGCCAGGAGCGAAGGGCACAGACGAGGCCGTCTTGCCCCTCACTGGAGGCAGCAGCGATCGAAGCACTCGCACATCCAGCGGAGAGCTCACAAACCTGGCTAACGGAGGCACCGTCTTGCCCAATGGCAGAGTCTACGGTAAATCTGTGGCTTAAAAACACAACCGATGTGGCATAATTCACTGTATCAGTTCAAAGGACAAAAGACAGACTGACTGGAAACTGTCCATCACAATAACATTTGAGCAAACGATGCTAACGGTAATGAGATGATTTATTGACCTTTATCAAGGTGGAATTGTCTCTCTTTTACAACAAAACATACACATTATATCAAAGCAGGGCAGATTTATATTACAGTTGATAACAAGATGATTCAGCGTGCTTAATCAAACATCAGAGGCATCAAGACAGTGTTAATGGACATAAGCCAGCACTGAAATACATTTCAATTCAATTCAAAAGGGTTAAATGGAGAATACAAATAAGATGAAAAAGCAAAGAGATAAAAGAGAATAATGGAAAAGTTTCAGTGCTTCTCAAGATATCACCCTGAGATAAACTGATGACGTATTTAATCTCCTCCAGTAGGTCCATAATCATTCATGACTTGACATATAAAGTACGCTAGAATTCATTTAGGGTCTGATATCAGAACATCCCACAATTAACAATTTTATTTGGAGGGATAATAATAAAACCCACTGATTTAAAAAAACAACAACAACAAAACAACAACTTAAAACTCTAGTTCCTTGTTTAATTTCCTTTTCTAGCCATTCTCGCTCTCTTAAATGCAAAAATATGTTTTATAGCTTGAATGTTTCCATAAATTACGGTGACTGATCTTCATTCTCTCCCCTGCAGGCCGGACCCACTCAATGACCAATGGCTGCCTGAAGTCGCCCGTCTCAAACGGCAGCTTTAACTTCGACGGCCACATGCGCAGTGACGGTCAAGTCTACCACACGGTCCACAAGGATTCAGGTCTGTATAAAGACCTGCTTCACAAAATCCACCTGGGCCGCATGGATGACAGTGAGCGCTCGGGCTCCAATGCAGGCCCACCTGACAACAATTACCGTCTGCTGCGCCGCAACAACAGCTACACCTGCTACACCGCGGCTATATGTGGCATGCCCGTCCAGCCGCTTCTGCGCACAGAGTCACGCGACGACAGCGAAAAGCTGGTAGGTGAGGGAGGCGGTAGGAGCAACAGCGTGTCGTACTCCAAAAAGCGTGTGCGCTACGACAGCTACTCATCGTACTGTAACGCCGTGGCTGAGGCGGAGATTGAGGCAGAGGAAGGTGGGGTGGAGATGAAGTTAGCCACCGAGCTGGAGGGCGTGGAGGAAGAAGGAGCTCCAGCACCGGTGCCTCTGGACGACTTGGCTGAGGAGGATCACGAGGAGAAGGACAAACCTGAGGTGTTCCTGCTTTTCCACTTCCTGCAGATTCTCACCGCCTGTTTCGGTTCCTTCGCTCATGGAGGCAATGATGTCAGGTACAAATTCCCTCAGCTGACATTAGCTATGGCTGACATATGTAGCCTTTTGCCTGATTTAAATATCATGTTGAATCAGTTCTTCAGCCAAAAAAGTGTATTCTCCCTTTCAAGTGGTCTTGAGTTCACAAAGACATTTTTTTTCCTCCATCACTTGTGACTCCAGAATGTAGGGAGAGCCACGTACTGTATATTTAGCTTGAAGCTAATAGCAGCTGGTGGCTAACTAAGCAACACTGTCAAAAAAATTCAGTTTACAAACTTTTAAGTCTATGGCCTGGTATAATCCAGGTTTTCTTTATTCATCCGTATGCTCAGTAATTCATCAAAACACTTTGATTTGAAAAGAAAATACACATTTTGGGTCAACTGTCACTTTAAGTAATGGGCATTAAAAAGCAATACAAGACGTGAAGTGACCATATAATTTAACAGGGCTCCTCTAATAACCGACCTTTGCTTCTGCAGTAATGCCATCGGGCCCCTGGTGGCACTGTGGATGATATATGACCAGGGCGGCGTGATGCAGGACGCGGCCACTCCCATCTGGCTGCTGTTTTACGGTGGTATAGGCATCTGCGCTGGTCTGTGGGTGTGGGGCCGCCGTGTTATCCAGACTATGGGCAAGGATCTGACTCCCATCACCCCTTCAAGGTGAGAGGAGCACCACATGAGTGATTAGTTGGCTGGGTGTGTGTGTTTGTGGGTGTGTGTGAGACAAATAAGGAGAAAGAAAACAATGTGTTGAGAGAGAAAGAAAAGTTGGTGAGCATTCACATGTGTCTGGTTTCACGTGCCACCACAAGCCTTTAGATGCCGATAATCACGTCGGTCCGGTTCCAGAGCGTTGATGGTAAGTGTTTATACACCCACAAACATATAAAACCCATGAAAATGTTATGGAAGGAAATATTACGTATTACTGACATTCATTAAATCACTCTTGTAAAACCCAACCTTGACTTTGCAGACGTATCAACCCTGTCTGTCACATACACACACACTTTTATATATATATATATTTATATATATATAATGAGAAACTTATTGTATTGTTAGGGTTGCTGAAGCAAAACTCAAATTGGACCAAGATGTTGTAGTTCTGTTCATCCCTCTCCCTCAAAAAAACCCCAATAATTCCTACAGAGCCAGATATTCATATACTGATGATCATTATTATTCATTTGGCAAACCTCATGCTGTCCTGCCGGAACTTCAGAAATCTACTGTCTCTGTAGTGGCCTTTTGCAAAGGAAATTAAGTAGCTTTCTATTTTTTCTGCTGACCTTTGGCTTCTTACATAATTATTATTCACAAATCATTTTTTTGGACGACAGCTAATAAAACCTGAGGGTTTGTGTTGTCCTGCAGCTTAAACCAGCCGACAGCACGCAACCTTCACACTGACTACTGCTCTTGTGTCTTAAAGATCTGTCTCTCCCTTGATGTCCTCTCCTATCCCGTGTGTGTGTGTGTGTGTGCGTGTGTGTGTGTGTGTGTGTGTGTGTGTGTGTGTGTGTGTGTGTGTGTGTGTGTGTGTGTGTGTGTACACCACATCTCAGGTTTGTGTTTGTGTATCGTGTCAGCATCAGAAGGCAAGGCTTTATGCCTGCAGGTCATTTTGTGGTGGATGTACTTCATGTATGTGTGTGCATGGGTATTAGGACTAATTGTTCCAGTAAGTGTGTGTGTGTGTGTGTGTGTGTGTGTGTGTGTGTGTGTGTGTGTGTGTGTGTGTGTGTGTGTACTCTGTTGCCCAGCAGGTTTACAGGAAGTTGTTTGGCATTCTGGATGAATAGAAGTATAGCAGGAGATGTGAGGGAGGGGTGAAGCCACAGTGGGAACCCTGGCCTCTCTTCTTCAACCGCAACAAGAGAGACGCCAGCCTGACTCCTCACTTTCACTTTTCCCTTTCTAACCTTTTTTTCATATCCCTTCATGCTCTCACGAGTCAATCATTTTTTGCAATTAACCCTTCTTCCTTTCCTTTTCTCCTCCCCTATTCCCAGTCCTCTCTGCATCTTTTTGTTTTGTTTTACCGCTGTCTCACCTCTCAATCTTTTTCTTCTTTTCCACATAGTCTCTCTGTCGTTCTCACGGTCACTCCATCTAATTATTTTACGCTCTCTCTTCCTTTCTCTTTTTTCTTTGGCCCTTCTCCTTCTGCGTGCCTTCTTTTCTCCCTTAAGCTCGCCACTTTTGCCAGACCTCAAGGACAAATTTGCTCTGGTTCACAGCTCTGAAGGCTCTCGTTCTCCCATGCATCAGACTGACAGAGACATTTGCGTGAGTGCAGGGACAGGAGGGTGTGTAGGTGGAGTTGTGTGGCTTTTAGTCGCTTGACATATGTGTGGTGCAGGCGCAGTGAACTCTTCAATGTTGATGGATGTCAATAGAATTTAAGAAAACAGTACTGAATTTTGAAGCGTGGATTTCCATCATCCTGGCCGGCTCTCCTGTTGCGCCACCACTGGGACACACTGCAGCAGCGCTGACTAGACTGCAGGCACACTTATGTAATTTACCCACCATGCAAATGATCCAAGTTTCCACTGTTTGGATGGGGGGGGGGGTTGAATCTTTGGCTATCTGGGCTGGGAAAAAAACACTTCTCAGATATACCCACACATTTTATTGTGCTTGAGAAACAGGTTCTAGGACTGCTGTCCCAGTATACGAGAGAGAGGAGTAGACGTGTTGACCTTCACAACAGTAGGTGGCGCTACACCCCCTTCCGTCTGGTTGCAATCAGACTTTCTTCCTGTTTACCTGCTTTTATCACATAGGCTACCAAACACGTTACCTGCAGCAAATGGTGGACTTAGAAAATTTCTCCCTTCATCTGTCCAGAAATGAGGGTTTGTTTTTTTTCCTTCACTGTGAGGATCCCCTGTGACTGCTGTTCTTTCTCAGAGTTGAACCCAGTAGCGGGACCTGCTGAACGTCTGGTAGATTAGATGATGATTTCACTCAGACTATTTCAATAAAGCAGTTGAAGTAAACCTAAGTTAATCATCCTTTCAAATAATAATGTAAACATAGTGAACCACGTTTACGAACAGAGCAGCTCGGTTCACTCATCAGGCAAACGCATGTTTACAGTTGCTCATTAGTGTATGAAAACTTTATAGCGAGAGGTGACAGCAATCACTGTCACCATAGAAACTAAAGTGATGCACAGATTTAGTGCAAAGGTATGCATGCTATCATCAGCAAAACTTAGTTCCAGGGTTGCTGAGGGACACATCAGCTGCTTTAAGAGGTACGCCACGTGAGAATATGTCCCTTGCCCTGTGAACAAAATTATGTTGATATTAAATAAAACAATTAGAATGTCAGAGCTGAATTTCAAATCAGTTTTGTGTCCAGGAAGTGAACTCTTGTCAGTTCTGTCCTCTCCTCCAGAGGTAGCCAGTCCAGCTCCCACCACCCTGTTTTCTGATCAAAGCATATATTATACTATTTTTATGTTAGCATCCAAAGTTAGGGGCATTAGCCTTGTGAGTAACACGACAGCTCAGTGTGCCGCAGTGCTCTATAACCCGCCGCTTTCACAGGAAAAACTGACAATGTCTTAGAGAGCTTTCCTGAATCCCAAAAAAGGGGGGCCTGAGTAATCGGCTCAAACTCATATGTCTTAAACTATAATGTCTGCTGAGTGGGATTCTACAGGAGAAAAGGGATTCCGTGTTTATCCATGTTACCCCAGATCACGTCACTGACCTCCTCCGCCCCCCTCAGTACCTCAACCTGCCCGTTACATTACAGAAACACACACACAGGAATTTCAGTGTTTATAAAACGTGCATTGAGAACACAATGGAGATGGTGTGTGTGTGTGTGTGTGTGTGTGTGTGTGTGTGTGTGTGTGTTCGTGTGTTCGTTTATGCAAGTGAGATAATCATTTTTTTCTTTTTTATTGTGTGTTTAAAGAACGCTTGAATGAAATGCTGTGTTTTATTGTGGATTTTGTAATACGGTGAGACGGTGCCATCAGCAGCACATCCCAGGCATTACAATGAAGGATGTCTCTTTGCTCCTCTTCCCCCTCCCTTTCCTCTTCCTCCTCCTCCTCCTCCTCCACAGTGGATTCACTATTGAACTGGCGTCTGCACTCACAGTCGTGTTGGCTTCCAATATCGGAATCCCTGTCAGTACCACACACTGCAAGGTATGACTGAGTGGCCCTCAGGCTGGCCTCTCAACAACCTCCAGGCTCCTCCAGGGGAGAGAGGAGGGATCACGCTGACTCCCAGGGTGTCGGCCATGAATCACAAACACAGGTTCATGCCAAAACATTTGTCGGCTTGAGAAAACAGACAGTTTCTAGCGTTGTTATGAAGTCTCTTGAATAGCATTCATATTTCAGCAATAAAGGATAATTCAAATTGAATTGAATTGTGGTTGTCACATTTTTGGGAATCGCTTGATTGTTAAGTGTAATTACAAATCAACATTGGGGATAGAAGCTGGGGTAGTCAGGTTATTAGAAATGTAGTCTCCAAGTGATATTCAGAGTTTACATTTTGGGTTGTAATTACTGTGGGTTTTTTTCTCTCTCTCTCTCTGACCAATATACCACACAATCAGTACACCTTGTGTAGTCTAAGTAGCATGTTAGCAGAGTCGTAGCAGCGTTTCACTGAGTATAGTGGGATAAACAGGGATTGTTGATATGCACATAACAGAAAAAGACAACCTATCTGTGCCCAGGCCGATGCGGACCACCCTGGGCAACAGTGTACCACCCCTCTCCCCTGTTCTTTCCAGGAACATCGGATCCAGGCAGAGAGACAGAGCGGACACTTCCTGCTGCATCCTCCCCCTCCTCCCCCACATCAACATGTTGTCTCATCCTCTGTTTCATTTCCACCAACTCTCTCTCTCCCATTTTTGCCCTGTCAGCACTGGCATGGTTTGGTGTGTGGGTCCCCCACCCGCCTGTGCTTGGCTGCAAGCCGACTCCCTCCTCCCCCCACCAGCCCCCTTCCTCTCACCCCCACCTGTCACAACTTGTTTTCCACTTTTTTTTACCTCTCCCTTTCTCCATCTTTCTCTGTGTCTCTCTACTCATCTGTCTTCACAGCGGATTTTGCATTGAAGTAATGAGTGCGCTAACAGTGCTTGTTGCATCAAATGTGGGCATCCCAATAAGCTCCACCCACTGCAAGGTATTGGAGTCGTTAGTAGTGAAGCGCCCTCAGAGCTCCACTTCATCGCCTCACCTGTAGCTGCCAATCGCTCAATCTCAACTCTCAAGTTGCAGTTTTGTTCACTTGTGCAGTTTTTCCTCCTCCTGATGTGTCGCTGGAACAAAATCTGGAAAAAATGGATAAAACTCAACTGCATATTACCGAAGAGTTGCAGCGGAGGAACTCTCAGTAAGAGTGCAGCTGTAGATGTGTTGAATTCAGAAAGCAGAATATCACACAACGTTTAAATAACTTATCAAACATTTTGTGTAGGCAACAGGGAAACTTGGTCAAACCTGTGATCCTGAAAGCTCACGAACTCTACTAAACTGCGCACTGAGACTGACGTGTATCTTCTCAACAACAGCAAACCACTACTCGTCAAGTAGATTTTCCAGATTTAGATAAAACCTTCAAGCAATCCGCTCGAGAGAAACTGCACAAACGATCAAAACTGGTTTTTCATATCTGATTATTAAGTCGTCAAAACATCAATATCGCCAATCATCCATTACTTTCCTCTCTCACCTCCAAATACCCTCCTTATCTAAAAACTATAATCAGCTGCAAGATGCTAAAATCTACTGATGTTTAGATGCATATAATCGTGGTGATGATTTGATTGATTCGATGATTGTGTCTGGGAGGACGCTCAGAAGTTGTTGGCCTAAAAAAAAAAAAAAAGTAATTTGAATATACACTAGGACTGATCAGACTGCGTTTAAAGACATCTTTTATTACAACAGCAACAACAAAAGAAAACACAAATCTAAAAGATGCAAAAATAAAATCTGTTATTTGCAGAAAGAAGCCAACAACATCTGTCAACATCTCCCAGGTGGCTGTAGAGGTTCTAGTGAATTGATGGCCAGCTTTCAGTGTGGTTATGTACAGCGACTGGTTCTTGAAATATCTCAGCAGGCCCAACACTGAGGTCAGAAATGACTCGCTGTGGGCCTGAAGTACAGCAAATATCTGTAAACTCCCATCTTGGTCATTAAGTGAATATATTTTTCGACTTGTAACATGAATCTAGTATCGACATGGAGACTAAAATATTCTCATCGCTTCAATCTTTTTTTTTCTTTTTTTTTTTTAATCTTACTGACAATAAACATTTTGACCTGACCTTCCAGATTTAGTTTCCTTTGTTTTTTTCCGTGCTGCCTACCAGCATGCAGAAACCAGTCACTGCACATGCTGGTCACGTGACCTGCGGGACTGCAACTCAAACATACCTAAGTTACAGAAATGTGATGACGTGGTTTCTTATTCATTATCACTTCTCAAGTAAAGGTGAGTCATGAGTGTGTATTGTGGAATGATGAGGGAAAAAAATAGCATAAACAGTAAGTTTTAACACTGATGCTTAATGCAGCATAACTGCTGGTTTTAGACATCCACGCTCACACGTTTAGTTGGGTAGCAACACCTTTTAATCAGCTTGCTCAGACTAACTCGGTGTGCACAGAGGTGATGTGGAGGAGCTGCAGGTTGTGGTCAGGTTTAGAACTTTAAAAAAACCTATAGTCCCATTGGCAATCACTCTGCTGGCAGAGCTGTCAATACGAAACAAATGTAACAAGTCAACAAAACAAACTGAGCCCAACCAGCAGCTCTTCAGAATGTCTTTGACTTGTATCTGTTCTGTTCTGCGACTGATCGTTTCCTTCTCGTCCTTCCCGGCGTCCGCCTCAGGTGGGCTCAGTTGTAGCCGTGGGATGGATCCGGTCCAGGAAAGGAGTGGACTGGCGCCTCTTCAGGAACATCTTCCTGGCCTGGTTTGTCACCGTACCCGTGGCTGGCCTGTTCAGTGCTGCCGTCATGGCCCTGTTCGTCTACGGCGTCCTGCCCTACGTGTGAGGGCCCACAACTGGAGGAGAAAAGAGTCAGAGAGAAGGAGAGAGAGAGAGAGAGAGAGAGAGGGATGAAAATCATAGCTTGGGTGTTTAAGGGGACGGGGTGCAGGTGAAGGAGAAGGTGATGGAGAGAAAAGAAGGGCAAGAGTGACGGGGGAGGTAGCTGCTGCAGAGCTCTCCAGATGGACTGGTTGTACTCTGGATGTGAGGAGGGTTGGTTCACTCGCTCTACCACTCATTTGATCGGTTTTTACTTACCTACTTACTCTACTTTTGGGTTGCATAAGAACGTATTCACTGTACTTTTCAATCTGCTGTTTGAAAAAAAAAAAAAAAAAGAGGAAGATCCTGGCTACCGGGGAGACAGTGGCAGTCCTTTTATTTTTATTTTCTTTTTTAAAGATGAATTTTAAAGAGTTAAAACAGCACACAACTTAAAAAAAATACCAGCACAGGTGAGCCAACGAACATGCTATGCTACAACTATATTCTGCCAGTTAGCACTGTTGGTTAAGTGCTTATAATTCCTCAAATGACAGACAAATAATGTACATATTATCGTATTGGATTTCGTGGGAGTTGTTGTATTGCGGCTTGCTTTGGAAACAAACTAACAAACAAAAAGAACCAAGGAAAAAAAAAATGTGCGTGTGGTCAACCAACCCGTCCATCATCTCACTTTTAGCCAGGTACAACTGGGGCCAGTGGGAGGAAGGATGCCCCAGAGAGGAAGAGGAGGGGTGGTGGAGGGAGGGTGGGGTAATGATGGTGGTGGTGGTGGTGGGACTGTCACTCTGCTTTTTTTTTTTTTTTTTTTTTTTTTTTAGTTTTCACCTGATACCATAAAAACCTGATTTGCTAAAGAGTTGATATTTGTCCAGAGCTCTTGTATGTTTGTATGGATCTCATATTTTTAAAATGATGTATTATACTGTAATTTGTATTGTAAATACTGTCCTTAAAGAGTTTTGGGGGGTGGGAGGATATGATGTTTTTTTTTTTTATTTTAAATGTCGCTAAAAGGGGGCTCTGCACCTTGTCATGATGTCATGTTTCATCCGGGAGGCTCAGATGATCACATTAACACTAACAAGCTGCCGTTTTGTCTGAGAAATAGCATTTCAATTGGATGTAAACAAATAATACTTCATCGTGCTGGTCCCTCTAATTTGAATGCATCAGTCCCCTCCTTGTTGAGGGGTGGGTTTTTTTGGGGGGGGTAGGGGGCAATCGTCAAAAAAGGTGTCTTTTTTTGAAGAGAAGCACCATGCCAAAGTAAAACTGCAATCGTGTCGCCATATCAGCCTGCCAACTTTAATATAGAAGTGCACTCGGAAACCCAGATTTTCGCCAAGGTCCGTGTTAACCGCCCCCCCGAAATGTCATGGGCTCTTCCACCTCGGCCCATCCTGCAACCCTTGTTAAAAATCAGCTTTGCATAATTCAGCTGACGGACACAGAAAAATGAGAAATCTACCGAGCATTAATACGGCCTCTTCACACATCTTCCATCAGTTTGCCTTTGTTTTCATACATGGAGCTGAAACCACTGGAGTCCCTTCCTGTTATCAGAGGCTCGCCTGCCAATGAGTTTTACTGTCCACGCTCAGGTCGGGTCGCCCTGCCTGCCTCATAGCTCTCGTGTGACTAAGTCTCACTAAGCCTCATCGCCATATCAAACAGCAGCTATCATGTTATATCAAAAAAAAATCCTGTATTATATCTCATCAGTTATGCAGAGGTGAGGGGATGCAACACCCCACCCCCACCCCCACCCCACCCCAGCCACATGTGTAGCTCTCTAACGTGGGCTGAGTCCATTGATCACCTATGTTGGGGTCAAGCTGAGGGTCAGACTGAATATAAAAACTTAAGATCATTATGTATGAATGAGATGGTATGAGGGGGACGGGGGGGGGGGCAAAGTAGTACTGATCATCACCAGCTTTTTAACAAGGTCATTTGACCTCGAGAAGAACAAAGTCTAAAACCTTTTTTATTTTAACAATGCCAGGTGTTGCAAGTTCTTTTTTTTCCCCTTTTTTTTTGGTTCTTGTGGTGTTTCCTTTTTTTCTTCTTCTCATGAACAAAAATCTATGCTTAAGTAGCCACTTGCCTTGTAACATTGTGTTTTATTTTGTGCAGATACAGTAAATAATTAAGTACTGTGGTGTTTACATTGTAACCATATTGTAGAGTATCTCAAAAAAAAAAGTTGCCTAATGATGCCAATGAAAGAGAAACTATTAACCCCCAAATTTTAAGTGCAAGTAAAGGTTTTAGAAAATAAAAAAAAAACCTGAAGTGTCTAGAGAGAGAGTGAGAGAAGACAAGCGAAAGTGCGAGTGCTGACTTGTGTCATGGTAGTAGTGCTAATCACGATCCCCGTCACTTTACACTGCTACAAAGAGTTCCAGACTACATGTGTATGAGTGCAATTCACTAATGAAGAGAATAACCAGAGAAATTTCATCAAGACTATATATTTTTCTACCATATCTGAGTTTTAACCTGGGTGAGCTTCCAGACACTTTAGAGGACACACTGGGGTATAGTGGGGGGGTCTCGACTCAGTCCCTCCACGCCTCCACTGTGTCCCTCTAACATGTAGATTGCCGTGTCGGTTGCCAATAGATCAGAATTTTTAAGAAGTTCCATTTTTATTTTTTTGAATTTTTAGATGAAAACACTTTGTAATTTTGTTTCCCTACTGCTTTAACGGTGAGCTGTGGGAGCAGGGCCGCGTCCTGCTAAAACTAGGTCACCGCTCACCGATGATGAAATCTAGAAGCAAAATCTCTGTAGGTGATAAAACTTAATGACTGGACTGTGAGGACATTCGTTTCCTTGTCTTGGCAGGTAATCACTCTTGAAGCTCATACATTTTCATCTGCTGTGGGTTACACGGAGGGCTGCACAGAGCAGGGTGGGGGCGTCTAAGCCTGGCAGACACGCTGACGGGTTGCGCGTCACAAATCGGATGAAACATTTCAATGAGAAGCGATTAAGTAACAGTTTATTTCACATAAGAAGTGCCAGCTGACTAATTTGCATTTATTGTTTTTATTACATTGAGTGTCGTAATGTAAGAAACTGATGTCACTTAAAGAGCAATAACAAGAGCTACAGGTCACCAGACCGAGCGCGACATAGCAAATGTGTTTGAAATGCTTATAATTTCAGCTTTTCATTGGTCTGAGGAAAGATTTCGTGGTTAACTTCTTTGACAAGTCTCCTCGTGATTGCTTGAACAGTGCGACTTGTCCGTCGTCCTCGTGTAGCTATTAAAACAACTACAACTCCCATGAGTCTTTGCTAGAAGTTCAAAACATTCGTTTGTCAAATATTTTACGATGAATATCTCATCCTTTTGATTTAGTAATGTTTTGGGGGGGGGGGGAACATTCATTCGTGAGATTTGGGGTTCCATTGGTAAATGGACCTTTGCCAACCAGCAAATGTGACATCACCAGTTTGTAGTGCACCACCAGCCTCTGCAGCCCCCTTCTGTAACTCATGCCACCATTTTTGTTTTTACATGCATTCTCAGCCCTGATAGGCCAAAAGGGATGCACTGCTCAAGATGGGGAGTGGAAGTGACAGTCGCCCTCTAGTGACAGTAAAAACTCTCCTCTGATGATCTATTGGCTAAACGTTAATCGCCTCTTATGTACCCTCTAGGTAGAAGTACCTTTGGTATTAGTAGCAGTTTGATTAAAACAATAATTTGACTATAAATCAAATCTGTATTTGAATTCTAGTATACATATATTTTTTTAAATGTGGATTTTTGCACAGACAAATATGACATCCCCTTAAATCACAGTGGACATACCAAAGTATAAATAGGTGGCATAACAGGAATATGTTCCTGTCAGAAACGAATAAAAAAACGGATTTAAAAAAATCTGCATGACATGAGCCGAATCTTGTGTATTTATATGATCGGAATCATTTGCTACTTAAAGTAACCGATGCACATTATTCCAGATAATTCCAGCAACTCTGGAGATGTGTCTTTATTGCCACTAGTGGGCGTGGTCGAACACTTGCCCCTCCCCATAGAGAGATGCAGCAGTTTAGACCAGTGCTTTTTAGCTGACCAGTAGCGGTGTAATGCCACTGAGGGAGTTATTACGCTTCTATTAACTGTTTCATAAGGTTTTCGTAGAGACGCTAGAGAAACGGAATGTGCCATTTTCTTCTCCCTGAATGTGCAATACAAGCTGTTTCTTGTGAGGGTGCAACTACATTTACTCTGTAGTCATGTAGCTCCACCTGCCCCGGTGTAATAGCGCCCTCTGCTGTGTGTGTGCGTGCGTGTGTGGCTGTGTGCGTGTGGTACAGCCACCGTCTCACAGAGGCGGAGGGGCATCAGTTCAGACCTTCATCTGGATGTGATGTGCCGTCTCTAGTTCTCTGGTCTGTTTAGTGATAGAATGTGCTCCTTGGCTGGCCTGCAGGCTTTGCAGCTCTATGTTGTCTTTTTACTGTTAACTGCTATTTAAGTGTCCGGTCCTTCAAACGTAGGAATAAATAAATAAATAGATGAATTTAAAAAAAAAAAAAAATCAAAAGAAAACTGTAGCCTGCTTCTACAAAAATCTTAAAAGCTCTTCTGATTTGCATATATCGTACTGTAATGTTTTATTTAAGATTTTAGTGGAAAAAAAATGTCTGCATTTAAACTAAATTATGGGAATTAAAATTACAAAGAATACCTACATTTCACTGAGTTGTGTGTCTTATTTCAAACTGGTGTGTGTGTGAGGTGGACTAATTATGACTGAATTAAACCGGAAACTCCTTTTTTTAATTTAATGGTTTTCTCTCATCTTTTTAATGTCAGCTTCTGCTCAGTTTACATGCATTTGGTTCCCCGTAGCAACCAACCCCTGAAGAATCTCTAAATCTGAGCAGGCTGCTGCTGTTTGAGCTCAGATAATAATTCAGTGACTGGGCACCGGTCGCTAGAAGAGTTCCCAGCACAGTGGCTGCCTGTACTGGCTTTAATTTAAAAAGTCTCTACAGTAACGCTGAAAAATGCTGGTTTGACACAGTTCCCACTTCACTGGATAATGGTTTCCATTTCTTGTTGGTTGAATCAGTAACCAACATGAAGTGGAAACCATTGACTCCCCACAGTCAGAGGTCTGCAGAGAATCGGGAACACGGGCGTCCGCATGTATGACACATGATTTCTGTACATGTGACCTTGACGTCCCACCTAATGGAGACAGACAGCCAGCTGAGGGGAGAGTGGATCCTGCAGACCAGGAAACAGCATGGAGGTCCACCTCTCACCAGCTGGATGTGTAGGCTTTATCACTATTAAAATTACAAGAGATTTCCACATTGTCATTCCCTTGACTGCTCATAACCTCAGATTAGTTTCAGCTGATGCAAGTTTGAACTAAAGTTGAGGATTTCGCGTTTTTCCCCTCCTCCAGATGTTTTTTGGAAGCCAAAATACGGGCAGCAGGATCGACGACAGCAGCCAGAACTCTTTCAGCAGTCAGTGTATTTGATTATTAATCCTGTGAGTCGAACAGTGATAACAGTAAAACAAAGATATCAGCTAAACATTATAGTAATAAAAACAAGATGCATGTATCGATGTAGTGTAGCGAGAACATCTGGTTGTGATTCGGAATCCTTAAGTCACATGACCTTGACGCCAATGAGAAAAGAAAATTATTTTGGAAGGATATGGAAAAATGTTTTTACACTAAAATATGCAGAAATGTTTTTTTTTTTAAAGAGGTGTCTGTTACAGTTCAGATCGAGCTGGCACTGCTGTGGAGTCCTTGAGGTCACATGATTTTGTTTTGCAGTTCAATTTTCATGCAAAATATCAGGGAAATGTGTCTTACCCTGCCTGGGTCACATGATTTGGAGGCTATTGGGGAAAAAAAAACAATCTTGCAGTAAAATATTTGTAGAGACGGACTGGTCAGGAACTCACATTTCCAAGTCAAAAATTTAATTTGCAACACATAAAAATAACACAAAAATAAAGTAAAAAGAGGCGTGTTGGATTTCTTGTGCGCGGTTTAATATCAGGTGGTTCTGGCTTCAGCTTTACGTGAAACACTGTAGCAACTTAAAACATTTGGGCTGATTAAAACAATTTCAATTTGATCCTGGATGGCCGTCCTACTGCATTCAACAGCTAATGCCACATTTATCTGACGTGAATGTGACCCAACCTGCCAGATACTGAATGTTCCCCAGAAAGCCGACAGAGAGAATAAAAAACACCAAGCAGAGAGTGGGATTGGGTTAGTTCATTTCCATCCAAAACATTTTATTGTCCTCCGAACTGAAAGGTTTACCCTGTAATTTGACTTGTTCACCAAGCCAAAACATACATTGCATTTCCTCAGGTAGCAGTGGAGGCATACAAAGATCTTTTTTTTTTTTTTCCTTTTTTTTGACCGAGAGAAATTAATGGAAAGAGCATACAGGATTCTTTCTCTCCTTCAAGTCACATGATGAGTAATCTTTGCATTCATGAGTAATGGAGAGAGGATTCGTTTCTGATCATGGGAAACTTGAGAATGTAGCATCTGGTTCTTCCAAAAATAAAAGAAAAATCAGAGGGAAAAAGAAAAAAGACAACAACCATCTGACAGCAGGGTTGTGTTTCTTCTGGGTCATTAAAAACCCAAAAATAATGGTCACACTGAAGAGATTGTTTACCTCCGAGTTGTGAATCGCTTTGATGTGGAGCATCTGTAGTGTACACAAATGGACACCGGATATGCAATTCAAAACCAAAGTGCCCACAGTCGATATAAAGCAAGGTCACATGACCCAAAAACAGGTGATGTCACACAAAGGGGAGGGGGAAGGTTGAGACTGGACATGAATTAACCGAATGCAGCCTTCAGTCTGTGTGTGTGTGTGTGTGTGTGTGAGTGTGTGTGGTGCAGAGTTGCCATCGATGAGACAGTCAGCACCGTTTAGTTTACAGTTGCTCAGGTGTTTAAAAGAAGAAAAACCTCCCCGTCTGGTGACTGTGCAGTTAAAAATGGGCACATGGTGTTTTTAAGTTCATGCTTAAGTTGTGGTAAACCATCCAAGCACTTCTTTAATTAATAACTATAAATACACAGCAGCGTTTTTTTTTTTTTAACCAAAGAGGTTCCTGTCTGCCTCCTCTCCCTGGGTGAGTGTGTGTGTGATGTGTGTTTGACTCTTAAAACAGCTAACTACGCTTTTGCTCATCTGCTAGAGGAAACACGAGTTATGTGGAATTGATTATCAACTTTCATATAGATTTTTTTTCTATAATATATTTATATAGTTATTTTTCTTTCTCTCACGCACCCACAACGCTTGCTTGCTTTTCACATTCTCTCGTCTCACTATTTTTATTCAATGTACACAACGTAATGAACACGGGGGTTTGAGTGGGGAGCGACAGAGCTGAAATGACAATCACTGAGAAAAAAAAAAAGAATAAAACAAAGCCAAAAAGAACTGCAGTCTTTTTTGTCATCCATTGCCAGTTGGACTGACGCGACAGCCAGCCAGTTACAATGGTGCTCTGAGGGGAGGGAGTGGCTATGTCATCAAAGGGACGGTGCCGGGGGCTCTTTCTTCGTTGGTGCTGTTTTAGTCGTGGTTTTCGTCGTCTTAGTAGCCGGGGTCGTCTCCTTGAGATTGAGGTTCTCCAGTGCCACGTCCAAGGTCATGACCTCAACACAGCCCATAGCCTCGAAGTCAGCGAAATTCCGCAACAAGTTGTGACAGTCGTCCTCATCTTCTGAGGAGGAGGCCGAGGCGTCCTCGTCGGGCAGCAGTGTGGACAGCAGCAGCTCTGTCACAAAAAGGCTCCGGTCGGCCCACTGGGCCTCGCACACCTGACGTTCTGCCTCAGAGAGCCGCGGTTCGCTCAGCCTGCAGGAGAACAGCGGATCAACAGTGAGGACAAGCTGAGGAGAGGAAGGATGGTTGGCAGTTTTTTAGGGGAGCTTTTCAGCAGGCTGGCCAGGAACTTAAGGGATTATAAAATTTAAACACCCTGACTTGTGATTAACTCCAAGCCTTAAAATCATCATATCCAATTAAATGCGTGTATGTGACAGAACACATGCATACTTTATTTTATGTGTGTGTTTTTATTTTAGTTTGTTAATGTCAGAGTACCCTAAATATGACAGCGCACAGCTTTGGGACACAGGTAACTGTACAGTTACACTGCTTAAATAAAAAGGACAACATCTTTGCCAGGAACTGCGATCCCTGCAGGGGAAAATCTAATTTTGACATGCAGTTTGTTGCCATCAGCAGAAATGACTTTTGTCATTCACAGATGTTTTGTCGTGAGTGTGCAACTCCTACTTGCAGCAGCAATATAAAGCTACAACTTAGCTTAACATGAAACTAGAACTGGGGGGCGAACTATTGGCCTGGCTGAGTCCAAAGGTTTCGGTGTCTACCTGTGAGCACTTGTGGCACTGAACCTCAAGTGGGATCACATGGAGGATTGCGTGCCAGATTATTGTTGGCCAGGTGACGTTGACCATCACACCGACAGAACCTGCTGATTAACTCTTTGCAGTTGTTCTGCTAGCTAGCAGCTGGCTTCAGATTCATCAGAACATGCATAAACATTTCCAAAAATCTTGACAAACATTATGAAAATGGATGAGAAAAAAAAAAAGGTCAAACCTGCTGAGTAGAAACTGGGAGCTATGTGCATTGTGCTGTGTGTTTGGCTCAGATGGACCCGGGTTGGGACTGGGGTTGGTATTGTGGTTGGTGTTAGGGTTGGGGTTTGCGGCAGCTGAATTGGTATTGAGGATTGCGTTGGCGCGACCGCCGCCCCGCGTTGCATTACGGGCCGTCTCCAGCTGCTGCCGTGCCGCCTGAGCCTGCTGTCGCTCCAACTGAAGTTGCATCTGAAGCTGCTGGAGCTGCGAGGCAGAGGGACCCGAGCTGAGCTGGCCGCCCGCTGAACGCCGCACGCCTGACAACTGGGACAAAAGTTCTGGAAGATAAAGCCAAGGATGTGATGTCACAACCTGCTGCAGATGTCTCGTGGATGTTAACTCAGAATCAGCACCATCTTCACACCATCAATAAAGCATCCCTGTTACTTTCAGCCATTCAGGAAAGCAGTGCACCAGTTTGGTGTAGTTTCATGAAAACACTGATTGAAACTGTTGTTTATTGCTCTGTACCACTAAAAAAACCAAAGCCAGAACTGGAAAACAGCAGGACTGAAGCTCAGACTTTGACTAACAAGTCAGTGACAGAGCCTCAGCAGTGGCTTGTTAGGCAAAAATCGGACCAGTTGGACCAACATCCCTGTAGGTGTAAAAGGTCATTAGAGGGAGGAGGAAGCAGTGGTGGGTGATCTGGACCCTCATTATAGCACAGCTGGAGCTGGTGTAGTAAATAACAATGCAGAACCAGCTTGGAACTGGGAACAAGATGAACAGAATTGCCACAGCAACAACACTGCCCACGCATGACTTTGATATCAGTATCTGGGGACTCAAGCCTGAAATGCCAGATTTCTATGAGGACAACAAACGTGAAAAAGATCAGATCTAATTGAGTCGTGGCCGTGTGATACTAAATATTACCTTAAAAAATATACCAAACGTTTACTGCCTGATTGTACTAATAAGAGTTTTCATCAGGCTGCAAAGCTTCTTCTCTTCCTTTATTTTCTGCACAGCTTCATCATAGCCGTGGTCTCTTGTGTACTGAGACTGACCTGCTATAGGGTCCATCGCCTCTCTGCTGTAGTTGGAGCTCTGTGAGGAGCTCTGACTAGTTGAGAGCCCCCCGGTGGTGCTGCTGGTGAAGTGCATGTTAGACCTACGGGCACGAGGACCTCCAAGCCCGCGCCCAGGGTGAAACATCCTCCTCACATGCCGCACGCCACTGGACTCGTCGTGAAGCTTGCTGTTAAGGGAAAGGTCTGACAGAGGTGCATCCACTGGCAAAGATGTTTCAGACTGTGTGTGTGTTGTTGTTGTTTTTTAAACTGGCACACAAGATTATCAGACGATCCTACCACTTCAGCAGGTACTTGATGAACAAAAGAAAGATGAAGGCATGTAAATACACACACACTGTTATGTGACTGGTAGGCTGTGAAACTAAACGCACCTTCTGGGATACATACAGTTGTTTGAGTCTTGAACCCAAAATCAAGACTCAAACAACTGTATGTATCCCAGCAGGGCAATACTTCAACGTGCGTCTCTGCCTCTGTACCATTGTCTAACAGGACTGTTTGGTCCTTTCATATCACGATGAACACGCCGGCTACGCTCACCAGCTATTCTTGTACAGTATGTGATGCCGAGCATGAAATGCACTTGTTCCATCTCCTACTACATCTGGCCATGGTTGTTTTCTCCACGGCACTTAATTCAGAGTGCTTCATGAACAGCCAGTCAGACTGCAGTCGAGCTCTCAGGGAATCATTCAGCTGGTTGAAGAGCGGATGCTCACAAGCCAACACTCGCCACTAAATTGATGTGGTGTTCAACGCCAATGACTGCATGCATCTGCGGGGAAGCCCAATATAATGAAATTAACTAATCTGATGTTACCCTTATGTCTTAATCAGATGGCATGGCTATTACGCAACATTAGATTGAAAAAAAAAACCAAAACAAACTAAAACTGCTCCAACAACGCTACAAAGTCTCTCTTTCTGCCGTCAACCATGTCTTCACCAGCTCATCGTGTTCGAGAGCCTGTCGGCTGCTGCCTGGTTGTCTCTACCTTCAGGAGGCGCAAACATCTGAATCACTTCACACAGAAATCTCCCTCAGCTCTTCTACCCATGCTGTCTGACTGGCGCTAAACGTGTTCCAACCAGCTCCTGCTGGTATTCGCAGAGGTCAAACTACTAATCTGAAAAGGATATCAAGTCTCTGGGAGCTCTGTGTTCAAGTGTGAGATGAGCAGCAAAGTCATCCGTCACATGATTCGGGTCGCCACCTGGCAGTGCTGCACATATGGGGCAGATCTGTGAGGGAAGGAGATGAAGGTCAATATCAGCACACTTCGCTGGACATTCAACATTCGCCAGCTGATCTTCACGCTAGTCAACATCAAACCTCTGAGACGTGACGCTATAGTCAGGAAAATAAGTAATATTTACCAATTAAGAACAACAACCCAGGGGCAGTAGGAATGAATTTATAATAAAATATTTCATTATTTCAAAAGAGCATTTTCGTCAATGTTCATACTGTTCATCACTTTCACCCAGTGACATCACCCACTCATTCATTCAAAGGTACTGGAGCCTTGATGATTTGGGATATTTTTTCTACGGTTGCTGGGGGGAAGCTGCCAATAAGAGGTTAGTGAGAACATTTCTTCATCTGCCCCACAGATGAGCTGCACTGTTGTGAAATCAATCAGAGGGCAAATAACCACTGAGACCAGGATGCAGTGATCTGATTACTATCAGAGATTTTGGTGCGGGTGATGGTAGGTTAAGTAGACGCAATTCAAAATTATTGTGTGTCCATGTCAACTGAGTGCCCAAATGTGACATTACAAAAACAAAAAACAAAAAAAAAGCATCTGGATTTGATTGGTTCTTGAATTCAAAATTGATGAATGTAAGAATGAACTTGCAGTGTTAATTTAGTCAAACCAAGGGTGTGAGGGTAACAGTGAGGTGCTGTTACCGGGAGGCTCGCAGAAATAATCACCTCTATTATAATTTCCATGTAGAGCCTGATGCCTGCTCTCGCTGCAGCTCAGTTGCTAACAAGAGTCATAAACTCAGACTTACATCATTGATGACATCATTACTAACACCCAGACCAACCTCCAAAGTATTGCCAGTAAACCCCCCGCCCCATCACAGTCAGCACTTATCTGATGATCTCAATTAGTGTATACACATCAGCTGACGAGGAGGCAGAATGGATTTTGAGAGAATGGAAATTCATTAAATTATTAAAAAAAGAATTAAAGATCATCTAACCAATTTATGGAAGAAAGGCCAATAAAGAGCAAGAAGAGGTGTGATGGAAAGAAAGCGACCACACATGCGGGCACCCACGGGAGCAGACACGACAAGGGAAACTGGCTCAGCTTTTCTCGTGTCGCTTTGTTTTAAATGAATTTTAGTATTTTTGTTTATCGGTAATTGTGTGGAGTTACATTGCAAAATGATTTTTATAGACGATCCCGCAATCTGAAATATTTTGAAGGGAAAAAAAAAAAAAAGATTTTTGGGTGTTGGACTGTGCGGGTGAAAACACGCTGAATTGATTTCGTCTTCCCAGCCACTAAATGACAAACATTTATAAGGATTTGTCCCTTTACCGTCTCCCAACTGCAGAATGCTTTGAGTTTAATACTCCAATCTGTGAAGTTGCATTTGAATTTAACATTTCAAACGATGACGACATCAAGACAAAGATAAAATATGATGTGCAACACTAGAAACCACAAAGCTAAAAATAAATGTTTTTGTAAAAATGTAACACAATAGCTGCATTGTTATGATAAGTATGTCTCAGTAAATTCAGCAGTTCAAAGCAATGTGTTCTTTCTAGCCATCCAAAGAGAAACAGTGACCATTTATAAATAGTGCCCCACAGTCTACCTGCCATCACTGGCTTTTGAGTTTTTCTCCACAGATTCAGGAGCTGACATCAAGAACGGGGCTGGACAGTGACAATGTCAGGCACCACGGTCCATCTGTGGTACTACACAACACTTTCAAACCCTGCATTAATTCATTCTGAACTCCAGGATATTCTGACTAATTTGATACTCAGACATGGGCAAACATCCTGTGAAAGTTTTCGTGGATGGCGGCGTGTCAAACCTACCACTTCTGTGGAAGTCTCTGTATGCTCTGCAGCCACGTGCTCCTGCAGGGAAATCTCTGTGTAGCCCATCCTGCCACAGTAGGGACAAGTGAAGGCCTGGGGCTGCTCCACTGAGAAGGCCTCGCCACCGTAATACAGGTCTGGAAGAAGTGGATGACATGAAAGTCAATGTCAATTGCGGGTCCTTCTAAGGTGTTCCATCTCTATCACGTCCCAATGTTATCATCTGTGTCAGAATCACAGTTCTGTATGAAGTCTGCCATGAATCCATTGAAGGAAATGCACAAAGCTTAAGGTAAATTTCCTTTGCTAAGTTTAAACGAACCATAAATATCATGTTTAAACTCATCTGGAAAACTTAAACTAGTGAACGAAAAGTGTTCCCGGACTACAAGCGCAACATTGGCATCACCATATAAAGTTGTTGTGAACATCTTAGCTAATAAGACCTCTCACACACCCACCAGGAGTGGAACCACAATGCCCTTCATTTAGTTTCACATCTATACTTGCTCTGTTTTGGTCTCCCCTGACCCGCTGACTCTAGAGCAGCTGGTCAAAGTGTGAGCTTGAGCCTCAGGATGTCCCGCTGTGCAGGAGCTGATGCAAATATAATCAGGGAGGATGGAAAGGAGTTTAAAGATGAGAATTAGAGGGGGAAACAGCTAATGATATACTGCAATAAATGGTGATGAAAATTAAACAAACTGACCCAAATGAACTCAATTTGTATTGTACACAAGATACAACTAGTCTACTGTAGGTACTTAATCCTAGTATCTGACCAGAGACCTGGTCATAGAACCAGAAAGTGGAGAGATTATTGCACAAATAACAAAGGAGAAGATTCAACTGTAGATGCTATGCAGGCCCTTTTAAACTTTTCCACTCACTCACCCAGTGACCACAAAGAGGACAGTGTCCTGTAGAAGATTACTGCAATTTTTAAGTTAACTTTATCAAGAAAACACAAAGCAGCAACTGAAGCATGAACCTGCAGTGGAGTATTAATGTTACAAGTTGTTAGACTGTAGTTGGACTGCTAGTCGCTTGTTTATCTAGTAACGAGTTAGCAGTCACCCAACCAGCGCCCTGCCAAAAAGGGCTGCCCACTCTCACGCCCTACGTCAGTATCCACGGAGAAATAAGACTTATCAAAAAACAAACGTGACAGAATACAGACAGACAAATGAGAGCAGCAGCGTCTTTTCCTCCCTGCACATGCAGGTATGAGTGAGTTACTATGGCAACAGGAACGCTCCTGAGTCATTTTGAAACTCTCTTGATTCCTAATGTAAGATTTTGTTTGGTTGTACACCTGCAAAATCACAAATATTACAGCATATCTCACACAAGAGTCCTTTGCAGGCAGTGTAACTGATTTACTTCTAATCACTGCAAGTGTAAATAAAAAATTTGATGACTGATTATCTTGTGATTAACATCCTGTTTTTTTTACCCTAAAAAGCCCTGGCGCAGTTTTAAATTAAGTATATCAATCAACACTCCCGTTTTATTAAAGGTCGGAGGCTTGACGTCAGTTTACTTGCTGTCTGCCAACTTTTGGGGAAATGAAGAGGAGAACAACCCTAATACAGGGACAGCGAACAGAACAACGTAACAATAAAATACAATCATGATCATCACATTGAGATTTATTTAAACACCGAAACACATTCCTTGTTGTCTGTGATCCACTTTCAGCTTTTTACCAATACAGGCATTCTGGCCTGATATAGCATTGTTGTAGCGTCATGAAGCCGACATTCTGCAGCAATGGAAAAATGTATATACTCCACATTCTAATTCCTCTGCTGCTCAACACTCAACACAGTCGATAACACACCAAAGGCACAGTTGACCATAATCTAAAAGTCACGAAATGTTAAGTGTGTATATTACATACATTTCCATCCCTGGTTGTGCACGCCACTGCTGCACCTTTTCAGACAGAGCGAAGCCCACAAACCCAGTATTATTCTCTCTTATACTCCTAAAAGCTGCCTGGGTAGAGTCAATCACTGCTGAGCCCTACGGGAGCAGCCTTACTGTCTGAAAGCAAATACCAGCGAAAAGATAACACAACAGTTTCACTTGCAGGAGCTTATTAAAGCCAGTGAAGGGAGGTTGCCAAATACTGTCAGTACTAGTGCTTTATTATGACATGCAAGAAAAGCAAGATCTTCTTGCTTTAAAGCTCCGTTTGTGTCTTTTTGTTCAGTTTGTGACTGAGATCTTTTTCTTTTTTTTGCTATTGTAAAACTAAAGGTTAGTGCTAAAGGTCGGTGGAGAGTACTTCGATCAAAAATACTACACAATACTCACTAGGAACTATCTGAGTATCAGAGAATATCTTCCTGATGATACTGAATGACAGATGACTCATAACCTCATGAATATTAAATCGAGCGATAAATTGATTCTACTTACCAAAATCAACTCGGGTCAATATACACTGCATGGGATGCTCTGTGGTATGTCTGGTTGTGGTTGCACCACTCTCATAGCACGATGCACACAGATCGTAGTCATAGCAGATTAAACATTTGTATCGTCGACCTCTGAAGTTGCCTTTTAAACATGCATCACAGCTTACGCCTGAGGGAGGAAAGATAGGACAGGGCATGAAAAAGAGATGAGATGAAATGAAGTGTTAAATCTTGAGGTTATCTTACACTGGTTCATACACTGAGCATATGTTCTGACTTGGGTACAACAGATTCAAAAATGCGGTGTGTCATCAAATGTCAGCTTCCTGTGTTTATTTTGACCAAATCATCGAACAAACAAACAAACTGACTCATTTTTTTGTCCTGTTGGTTTTTGCTGTGCATTACTTGCAATGTTCGGATCGGGATCTCTTGCATCTACTCTGATCACTTCACAGACGTCCATTCTTGTTTATTTATAGTGTAATATCAGCAACAACTTGTCGGCAAGATAACAGCAAATTCCATGGAGTTTGCCACTTTCCTTCAAGACTCAAACTTTAAATGTCCCAATTCGTTTTCTGTTTTTCACTTAGCTGTCCATGATTTGCCGAGGTTGTGTGACAGAGTCGGGTTCGATCTGTGTGAATTCTAATTTTGGGGACATTTAAACCAATAATAAGGTATTACTGAGGAAAACACACAAATAGAACACCCAAATAACAGAGCATCACAATTAGCAGCCTAAAAACACCCATTAAACATTGCTTTCTTCATGCAGGCCCTCAAGATTTTCACATTAAATATGTCTCAGTATTTCCATTTCTTGAGCGGCCATTGATTTGTATATCAAGTGCCTGATGCTGTCCACCCCTTGCAGAAACCTCTTCTTCAAGGGTAGCCATAGGATTGCCTGAACCATTCGGTATTTAAAGAAATAACTTCCCCTAGCATGATGCAACTGCACGTGTCACATTGAGTAAACATGTCCAAGTCCTGGTAATTCTTGATTGACTTGGACAGTCGTGAAGTCTCAATGTATCGTATGTCACCAGGCTGCCTAAACTCACTCATATCTCCATTCATAGCTAGCAAGCTGTTAAAGCTCAGTGTCAACCCGATCCTGTTCAGAAGCGGCTGACGAGTAGCTGCAGCAGCAACTTTGGTGCCAGTAACATCCATAATCGCGTCATTGTTACATCTCACAACTAAATAACTTGGTGAACGCAGGACGTCAAGTTTACAACAACACCGGCATGGAAATAAAGGGCCGCTCAAGGCCTGACTAACCTTCGTTAATGCCTAACCATTTAACAAATAAACCAACTAGAGTTAGCTATATTAGCAGACATGCTAGTCAGGTGTGGCTAACTCAACTTAAAACAAGACTGTGAGAGTAAGCGAGTCCGTGTAATGGAAGCTGACATCAACTTGACAATGGCAACCAACTTCAAGCCCAACAAGGTTGGCCGCAAGGACGAGGTGAATGTTAGTTTGCTAAATGTTAGCTCGCAAAACTGGAATTTACAGGCCAACTTTAACCAGGAGGAAAGCTAAAACTAGCTAACGATGCCTTAACAATCTAACGGCAGCTGAGACTCGCTGCTCTCCAATGATGCCCCTTCTCGGCACTCCCCCTTCCCACCTAGCTTGTTAACGTTAACCTACATAACCAGGCAACAGTTAGCTACGAGCTCGCTGCCGTAATAGCCCACTTAGCCCAGGCTGAATAGCTTCTTCCGCTTATATTTAAGCGTTGTTTTGGTCAGCTAACAGCTTACAGTGAGTGTTGTACATTCACTGTCACATACAAATCACCTGCACAGATCGTCACTGTTCACATTTTGTAGTCGCCATAATGCGTTCCCAACAAATTACAGTGCAGCCTTCCTGCTAATACTAGCCAACGTTAGCTAGGATGGGTTGCAAAATAAGACATTCTCGGCTAGCTAACGCTAGCTAGCGGTGCCTTGCCAACGTGTTTTATTTTTCACAGCCCGTCAGGCTCACTCTCCTGTTTTGAAGTGTATTCTTACCTTCATGACGTGACATCCTACGAATACTAAAGCAGCCCCTTGCTCGGGCTCCCTGGCGTTCAATACAAAATAATATTAGTGAAGAGAGGAGAAGCCGGGGCTGGCTGGCTGTCCCTGGCCTCTTCCCTCATGAAGGATCCGGTGCGCCCCCCTCCGCCTCCTGCTGTGTCACTGCTCCAAACATCGTCTATCTGTCCACACGGGGGGGCTGTTGCCAAACTTTTAATGCTCATACTGCTCGAGTCGGTGTCACAAAGGACACCCCAAAACAATTTAAGTTATTATGATAGTAATGAAAATACGTTACGTACCAGTTTATCTTTTTGCGCATAAACAAATAAGCAAACACCTCGGTTCATGTAGGAGTTTCCTGACATAATTATTCTGGAACAGTTAAATATAATACAAAAAGTCATGCTGTCATTTTTACTGACAACAGTAAAATTTCAAAATAATTTTAACAGAGGTGAGTTAAACTCAGAGCACAAGGGATAGTCTGGAAAGCGCTAATTTACACACATGCAAAAGCAAGCCATGGTTATTCAAATAACAAACAAATGCAAACTTTTAAATATGTCACATCAACTCTACTTTTCAAATAAATGCAACATTTATGCTTGTCCAAACTGAATCCGAAGTGCTCACAAAAAATTCCTCACTTTGACATTACATATTTTGCTCCAGGCAGACATGGTCTTGAGATAATTCCTGAATTGTCATGATGTGACATTAACTTAAAACAGGATATATGATTGTGTTAAGGAATAAGTGAGAAATACCATACCAGTATTGGTATGAAATCTTAAATGTTACATCATTTTTAAATGGAAGAGCAAAGCGATAAATAATGAGGGTTAAGACTTGCATGTGACTGTACAAAAATGTTTCAAAATATGTACGAGAGAACCGAGTTCTCTACTACTACTGAGTAAATGTATAATTTTGCACAAATAAATGTTTTATATGCCCCTTCCTGCTGACACTTCTGACCTGATTTTGCTTCATGTCTCACACTTGAAGTGAGGTGATAGGAGATAAAGCCACACTCTCTGCGCTTTCTTTCCATTGAACAGCTAGGGCAGGTCTTCTTGGGTGTTTTCAGGTTTCACAGTGCCTCATTGTTGCTTCTATCCAGGCAGACCTTGTTGGGCTAAAAATCATGACAAGTCAGCACAACTTGAATTCAAACTGGTACTCAGACTGTCCAGCTGGTGGATGGAAAAAATAACAATAATAAATGTGAAAGGTCTTTAAACCCTGACATAAATGAAAGTGCCAATGTCTGACATCAGTCCATCAGACCAGAAAAGAGCTTTCTATTTCAATGTACCTTACATTCTGGGAAGTCCTTTTTTGTTTTGCTCCTTTTCTCAAGAACTACATTTGCGTCAATCCGACATTAAGATAAAGAGCAGCAACTAAAAGGAAGGGATGGTTTTCAATTTAAACGACAGCGCACTCTATTTAGCTTGAAGTATGTCAGTCTCAAAGAGAACCAGTGATTTGGCGCTACACAAATAAAATTGACTTGACAAGAACCAAGCTGTGGGAACAATAAACATGAGCAAAGATGTGTGTGTTTTTTTTGTTGTGTTGTGTTTTTTTATTATTACTTTAATCATGTGCATTCATGATAGTTCACATCATGGTCTCTGAATTCCAATTTGTCTTCCTTTTGCTCTGGGTTCTGGTAGGTTCTTCAAATCGGACCATCTCCAAATTAGGTATCGGATATGATGAACCAACCAATGGTCTTTTTACCACCGCCCCCCCCCCCACCCCCTACCCCCCTCATTAATAGAATAACCAAATTAATCAGTATTGTTTCAGTTGGGCTCTCATTCATAATCACAGAAGGAGGTAACCTATATGGGGAAGTAAAAGACTGATTAACTGAATCATTTGCATCCTTGGCAAAATCTCGCTTCATGTCCAGCAACATCCAGCACAGCCGATATGGAGGTATCGCTTTCACGCCATTTAATATTTGATTTGGCCACTTGAAAGTTTCCCTTTGCACCCCACGCTACATTACATTGCATCATCCGATCATTTGAACTGTAGTGCCCTCTTGAGATGTGAAATCATGCACTATCTCCTTCTCATGCATACGGCTATTTATACCTACATGTGGACTTGACCCCGGTGCTAAAAATAGGGGGAGCTATTTTAGCTGCTCCTAAGGTACAGTACTACTTTCATCGCTTGAAAAAAAGAGATATTAATCTCATTCATGCATAATTTCCAGTCTCTGACGTCTCAGCCACAATAGAGCATGAGAGAGATCTGATTGATTTGCGCTGATGTACTGTAGGTCTTCGTTTTCTTATATTTTCAGTCCAAGTTGTTGCTCCTACTCATTTTTCCTCATGAATACAGTTTTCAGCATCATATACTGTAAGTCATGCACCACCATCTTTAGCCTTTGTATACATAACATCACACATTTTCCAGTGCTGTTACACACATACAGCTGTCATTTTTATTTATTATTCAGAATAAACCGACGATCTTCTATTTATTTCTCAATTGTTCCTGCATTCCCGTCCAATGCAAAGCATTTAAAGAAAGATTTTAGTCAAATTTAAATGGAATCCATTGTTGAGAGACTTACAATGATTGAATCTTTAAGGGTTTAGGGTTGATCCACATGAGGAAACGCTCACATGGTAGATCGTTAGAGAGGATGTGAGGAAACTACGTCACTGACCCGGTGCACATTTGAACCACCAGGGTGACTTTGTAGTCAGACAAGTATAGATTGAAGGTACCAGGGTCTGCAGGGGTGGCAGGTGACACATCCTGCTGGTGAGCGGTGTATGTACACAAAACAGTGGTGTTATTGTAGCCGAGACCTTTGCGTGAGTGCGTCCATTCTTCGCCTCATCAATTGAAATGTGTCGGTGCGCTAAGCTGATGGTCTGGCAGAGCGCCAAGAAGAGGGAACGATGCTTTGAGGAGGGGGGGGGGGGGGGGGTGTTAGGGGAGCCGCGCCATCCCCCCACACTGGTCGAAACCTTTTAAATATTCCCATGAAAGCGCAGAGGGATGTTGGGTTCCCACGTATGACAATGAGCGAAGGGAGATAATTTCATGTCTTATATTAGAAAAACGGAACCGTTCGCTCGCTTCACCTCCCTGTCGGCGCCGCTCTCGGGTTCTTCTTTTTCATTTTTATAAAGAATTTTGCTCTGCAACAAATATACGAGCTGCGTGACCTTCATACCAACCCTGAAGCCGCTTTATGGCAGCTTGCGTCAGTAACACACACACACACACACACACACACACACACACACACACACACACGCACACACGCACACACACACACACACACAAGGGTTAAACGCGCAACGTGAGAAGCCACTACGACTTCATTCACTTCACTTTGCCACGCCTTTCAACGTAAACAAATGGGGGCTTGACCAATAAGATCCGCGATAGATCAGCCGATGATCAGATGACTGAAAGGGGGAAACTATTTAAAACTCTAATGAGACACTTGATGCAAGTTAATACATTTCTTGAGCGGCGCTTTCACGAGAGCGCACCGTAACGCACCACCGGCTCTCTTGGTCTTTGTCACCACTGGATCTAAAGCTCATCTCAGTGCCAACAGCCCCATAGTAACACATTTTCTCATCACAGGAAGCTTTTAATTTCACACCTCGCCTGTGGCTGAGAAATGAATCATAAAGATCTTTTACTGTGGATTTTCCTTCAGTGTGCTGCTGCACTCCTCTTGTCTGCTCTTGGAGAAAACGCTGCTTTTGAAGGTAAGAAATAGCATTGTGTCGATTGTTCGTCTTTTTTTTCCCTCTACAGACAAAAAGAAGTCACAACATTACCACACATGCAAACATAAAGCAGGGTAAATTGCTCTTATCAATATTTTATTGAGATATAAAATGAGCCGCTTTATTTTTATTTGTTTATTTATTCATTTTTGGTGAGGCTGTTCGTTAAGTAACATGTCAGAGCAAGTGTGGCGGAATGAGTGAGCCAGAAAAACGGGGATGGATTTGAAAGTCAAGAGACTGCGACGTGTCCTTTTTGGGAGAGTAGACTTGGAAGCGGAGGACGCACAACGCCACGTCTGAACTATTTGGAAAGATATTCTGCTGAATCCGCGTTTTGCTACGCACCGGACTCTTAACTAGTAAACCCAGCTGGAGTCATTTAGGTTCGTGTGGCTCCAAACCAAAGGGTGTTGAGTTCATCAGTTAAACTCGCATCAGGCGTTCGCTTTTCCGCTTTTCGCCGCAGGATTCGGGCTGATTTTAATACGTTTGTGTCAAGAAAAAAGACCGTATATCGGCAAAAAAAAAAAAAAAAATCGATGCACTGACAGAATGAAAATCTCTACTGGCGAAACTTTACAGTCAGCATCCTTTTTTAAATGAATTTAAAACGCTTCTTGCATCAGCCTAAGTCTTTAATTGTAGGTCTGCCGTTTTAGCTGCAGGGCTAAGAGCAGAGTGTGTCTTAGGAGATATAATTATACAAGCTCTGGTTGCAGCTGTGTGAACGCATGAAATAAAAGAAGAGCGGGGTGGCGGTGACATGTTGGCGCACACACGGCAGCAGATGTTTGCTGCAAGGAAGATGATTGGCCTCTCAACTGCTCTGATTCCTTGAACATGATTGGTTGGATGGTTTACTCGATTGTGTTTTAGAAATGAATTCAATTGTGGTCACCTTTTTCCACTGATAAAGCCAGTGTGGTGACTTTTTTTCTTTCTTTGCTCTCTCAGCTGCAGACATCGGATTGGATGAACTGCCAACAGACAGCACGGCCCTTGATGGAATTGTTAAATACAACATGAGGAAGAGCTTCGATCTGGACCAGGAGGGCTGCTATCTGCAGGCTGGCAACAAGGACTGCCTGGAGGAATGTGGCTTCAACGCTACCGCCAAGACCATCTTCATCATCCACGGCTGGACGGTACATAGAACTAATCATTGCTAAAATATGTATTGTGGATAATCTTTAAGATGACCAGATGTACTTGCACCTTACCTCTCACTATCTGCAACTTGACTGAGCACAGTGAAGGGAGCTTGTGTGTTGTCTCTCTATCCAGAATGCTTTGATTGTTGGAATGTATCAGGTGAATGTGAGAAAACTGCAGTGTGGGAGGTCACCGGGTTAATGTGTTGAAGCTGAATGGATGAGACGTTGTCTCTGGTCCTCAGATGAGTGGGATGTTTGAAAGCTGGATGAAGAAACTGGTCGCTGCGGTGATGCTGCGTGAGCGCGAGGCCAACGTGGTGGTCGTTGATTGGATATCCATGGCTCAGCAGCTCTACCCTGATGCAGTCAACCACACTCAAAATGTTGGCCTTGATATTGCTGCCATGATCAACTGGCTTAAGGTTTGTACTGTTGTTTTAATTAGGGCCTGAGCCAGAAGGAACTTCTGGTTTCTTCTTCTTCATTTACTGCAAGTAAATAAAAAATAATGCAAATACAACTTCCTGCAATCTCATAAATACCAGCCAAGCCATCCCCTGATGTAGTTTTGTTTTTAAGGCTTGCTGCCCACAGTACATAGGGTGGCTCTATTTGGAGCTCCATGAATTCTTTAGTTTGAGAATGTCTTTTAGCCTACAGATGATTGATGGTGTGGCGTGTGATCTGTGCCATCTTGGCAGCTTGTAACAGAAAATAGCAGCTAAGTACCTGCAAATCCATAAAACTTTGGCTCCCCTTCTACTTTTCCATTGGAATGATTGAAATGATCATAGCCTTCTGGGCATGATTGAGCTGTCACGCATTTGCAGAAGTAAAATAAGGTCTGTTAAGTGGTCTAATTCTAGTAGTCTTGCATGTTTGCCACAAACCACTTGATATTTTGCACCCTCGTGCCCTCAAATGCCCGCTGATCTCAACAGGGATCTGTTTAGCACCACTGCTGCAGAACCCTCCCAAATTTGGATCAGTACATGAATGGTAAAGTGAGGAGATTTAGGCATCCTGCCATGTAGTTGTAAAGAGACAAAGAGGGCTTCATGAGGACAAACTGAGACAGATGGTGGAGGCGCTGTAGCATGACGAGAACTGTTAGTAGATCTAACCCCGTTAACAGAATAGGGCTCGATTACGGGCATGACTGATCATCTCTGGCAAAAGTCCAGCTTTGCTTCTGGATTGATTTGTGTTCACTGTAGCCCCTACTGATTAACCTTTTTTTATTTCTTCCTCTCTGCAGGATGAACAGCAGTTGCCTCTGGAGAATGTGCACCTGATCGGCTACAGTTTAGGTGCTCATGTAGCAGGCTACGCAGGAACCTTTGTACAAGGGTCCATCGGCAGAATCACCGGTATGTCAAGTTGAACAGGAAGCTACACAAACTTCTAAAAGTTGGCGCTCTTCAATGTAGCCTGATCTGTGTTACCTCTAATAGGTCTAGACCCAGCAGGGCCAATGTTTGAGGGTGTAGATGAGCAGAAACGCCTCTCTCCAGATGATGCTGACTTTGTGGACGTGCTTCACACCTACACTAGAGAAGCCTTAGGTGTGAGCATTGGCATCCAACAGCCAATAGGGGACATTGACATCTACCCCAATGGAGGTGACGTGCAGCCTGGCTGTGCCCTGGGTGATGTTCTGGCGATGGCTGGAAGTAAGTTCCCCACGTGTGTGTGTGTGTGTGTGTTTGTTTGTTTGTTTGTTTGTTTGTTTGTGTCTATAACGTATGTAATTCCTAAATATCTTCAGATTTCATGGAGGTAATGAAGTGCGAACACGAGCGAGCTGTGCACCTGTTCATCGACTCCCTGATGAACAAGGACCACGTGAGCTTTGCCTTCCAGTGCACCGGCCCGGATCGCTTTAAGAAGGGTATTTGCCTCAGCTGCCGCAAAAACCGCTGCAACAACATCGGCTACAATGCCAGGAAGATGCGCAAGAGACGTAACAGTAAAATGTACCTGAAGACACGAGCTGACACTCCCTTTGGAGGTGAGCCACGTTATGTTTTATTTGATCTTTTACTGCTTTAGCGTGGGTGTGCGAGATCTATAATAAGACTGATAGACAAACGTACCTGACCGCATTTTATTGTCACCTCTTATCTTTGACCTCTTACATTTAACGTGTTGTCATCTCACGTTTGCCAGTGTAAGCGACTACTCTCAACACCAACATGGCATCAAACATTAACTCTCCTTTTGTTTTTCCAGGCTACCACTACCAGATGAAGATGCATGTCTTCAACAGGAAACAGTTTGACAACGCAGATCCCACTTTCCATGTCAAGTTGTTCGGTGCCCATAATGATACAGGAAGCATATTTGTTGACGTGTAAGTACAAAATAAAAGTTTCTTCTAGCAAACCTATAGGATGGCGGTGCATAGAACCATTATGGTACCACCGATTGTGCTACAAGCTTGGTAGCTAAACATCTGGAACTATCTGGGCTTAAACCTTGTCTGTGCTTCATACGAAGTGCTGTCACATTGTGGATTTATGTAGAAAAGCTCCACTTCAAAACATTCAGGTCAAGCTTCAGAAGTTGCTAATGCTAATTTAACTTCACAGCTTTAGACAAAAAAGCAAAACATGGCAATATATCTGCTTTAAACCACCTGGAACATCCATCTTTGGTCATCTGACTCAACTATATTTTCATCTTCTTTGTTCAGCCATGACGACACAGTTGGTCTGAACCTGACCAACACCTTCTTGGTGTTTACCGAGCAGGAAATCGGTGACCTCCTGAAGATCCATCTGAGCTGGGAAGGACCATCTGAATCCTGGAGCTCCGTCTGGAAGAACATCAAAAAGACATTTTGGTCTTGGAATGCAAAACCTCCCAAACCTGTGCTGGAAGTTCGGCGCATTCGTGTGAAGGCTGGAGAAACGCAGAAGAAGTAAGTGAGGCGCAGATGAGTGGCCATAACACTAATATGTTAGATTATGAATATTGTCATTGAACATACATTTTTCACATCACAGGTTTACCTTCTGTGCCCAAGACTCTTCAAAAACTGAAATTTCTCCAGGTGACACGATAGCTTTTGTGAAATGTCGTGATGGCTGGGAAGTGAAACCAAGAAAAAGGTATGAAAGCAATCTTCTTTAAACAATTATGCATGTAATCTACAGTAAATAAACAAGTAGCTGTTCCATGGAATATTTACTAAATACAATTTCTGATCTACAGAATGGCATCGAAATGACTCAGCAACTAATGCACCATCACCATGGGGACCCAACATGGCTAAATGAGAAGCACTACCTTCTCTTTGTCTGAGCACTTTTCATTGGAGGATGGCTGGATGAGCACACGGTGGGAGAGGCTTCTGGTCTCTTACTCTTTAATGCACCTGGATGGTTTCAATTGGTTCCTGGAAGCGGGGACTCTGGGTCTGTCAAGAGCCCAGAGTTTGGAGGTTAGGGCAGTCTTACATGGTTTAAGATTGCCTGAGGCGTAACGGACTGTTCCTTTTTTGAATGGACTAGTGAAGTAGAACCTGTCAGTGGACATTCACCAGCAATTGTAGTCGCTGTACTGTATATTTTTAAATATTTTTTTATTTATAAAAAAAATGGAAGCACTGCAAGACCAATGTTATTTATCAGAGCACATCCCATAATTAAGCATATGTTGAATGGCTTTCTCCTAGATGCAGTACTGTCTGTGTGTGTGTGTGTGTGTGTGTGTGTGTGTATGATAATGTGTGGGTGTTGTCCGTGTTTGTCGTGACCAATAAGTGTGCCTTTCTGCTGAGTGAGATTACTGATACACTGTATAACTGAAGGAGATGGCGGATCTAGTTGCACATGATCTTTTGCTCTGTGCGTATTGTGTTACTGTAAGCAGCTTATTTTGTGGGGTTGTGTATGTATATAATGTAAATAACTCTGGAAAAATAAATTCACATGTTATTTCTAGTAATTTTTTTTATTTGCATCAATTTCACTTGATATAGACTTCACAATGGCACCAGAGCTAGAAAATATAAATATGCACCAACACCGCCTGAAAATATCATCCACAATGCCTCTTTTAAATTACTAGAAAATTATGTTTATTTATTCATACATGTGTGTGTGTATATAAAATGCAAGTAAACATGCTTAAAATTAAGAACTCTTTCAGTCCCACTTTTCCCTCCCCTGGCAGGTAGATATTTCGCTACAGAATCCTTTCACACGGGTCCTAAAATGCCTTGTATTATAGCATTTCATCATAACTTCAGCAACGCTACATGACATCATGTTCCTTTTTTGTTTTCTTTCCCTCTTCCTCTCTGCTTTACATCATAAAAGTAGCCAAATACTTTTATTTCATATACATTTAAGTGCATTGCAATTCGTGCATTTTAGTGAAAACACTTCATTGCAAGTCAAGTCAATTTTATTTGTATCGCGCCGAATTACCACAAAAGTTATCTCACGACACTTTACAAGTAGAGCGAGCACATCCTGCACAGGGGTGACGAAAACCTTCCTTTTGACAGGTAGGAATGTCGAGCAGACCCAGGCTCAATGGTAATGGACGTCTGCTTTGACCGGTTGGGGGGGGAAAGGGAGCAGGAGAGCAGGGCAAAGACAAAGACAGATATACAGAAGGAAAGAGAGGGACAGGGATATGGAGGGAGAGAAAATGGCAGACTGGGACGTGAACATGCTGGAAGGAGAAAGATGGGAAAGAAAGACAGAGGAACAACAAACTATAACAACCATCTGTCCATTTTCTGTACCGCTTATCCGTTAAGGATCGCAAGGGGGCTTGCAAGCGGAGGGATACAAAAGATGTGCAGCGTTTCCAATCAACAGGCATGGCTGGACAAATTCAAGGTTATAATATATGACTATTCACAAAGTGTTAAGCTAAGTCATAACTCTAATATTTTGCTATACATTGCTTTTCCTGACGAAATATCTCTAAGGTTTAAATGGTAACGTTTTAATCAGTCACAAGAGGAAGTGTTTTCTTCCGCATCTAATTGCTCCACAGTGTTCCAGGCTTGTACACATCATTGGTTGCATTGTGAAAGGTTGGGAAACTGAAGTTAATGTTGAAATAAGCAGTGGGTGACGTCAGCTTTAATGCTACCAGTTTGCTGGGCACCACCAGCGTCCTCATGAATCAGAAGTACAGACAGCACTGAGCTGTTTCACCACTTATCATGTGTGGACAGGTTAAGAGGAGCAGTAGGAAGAGAGGATTACGTTTGATGTTTGTGTGTGTTGTGCTTTTGAGCGTACAAGTGAGGGTGTGTTGCGCTGTCACATTTCCCACCCATGCCCATGTGTGTACTTGCTCAACTGGTGAGGGACTTGAGTATAAAGAAATTATTTCATTGATTATTTCTGTCATAGATTTAAAGCAATTCAAAGTGCTTTCCGGGTTCTTTCTGTGTGGAGTCTCCATGTTCTCCCTGTTCCTGTGTGGGTTCTCTCTGGTACTCCGGCTTCCTCCCACAGTCCAAAGACATCAAGAGGGGACGAGGCTGATTGATACTCTAAATTGACTGTAGGTGTGACTGTGAGTGTGAATGGTTGTCTGTCTCTATGTGTTGGCCCTGCGATGGACTGGTGACCTGTCCGGGGTGAACCCCATCTCTCGCCCGTAGCTGCTGGGATAGACTCCAGCCCCCCCACGACCCTTAACAGGAATAAGCGGAAGAAAATAGATGGATGGATGGAAATTAAAAATGGGAAATGATCTATCATAAAACAAGGAGCTATCAGGTCTCAACAATCCGAGCAGGTTTATCCTGTGTCCTTATATATAAACAAGATAGCATCCATGTCATGAAGCACGATATTACTGTATGTATATATGTATGAAACAACATCAACTCAGCATTTCTTCAATGGATGTCAAACTTGTGGCGTTTGGCTCAAAGAAAGGCAGCTTCGTGTTGGACGTTTGGGTCTGAAGGTTTGGGTTGAACAAGAAGGGTTCTGGATAGCTTTGATGCTCTGTAGGTTGCATTGTGATCAGACGGTTTGGTGACGACAGTTATCGTATAATAGTGTATAGGTAGCACTCAGAAAAAGACAGGGACGGAGCTGCAATTTCACAGACTTATTTTTTCCATCAAACAAAACAATCTGCCAATTTTTCAGCCTACTAGGTTGAGGCATGTTGCTTTAGGTGAGTGCTACCTATACATCCTCAGATGTGGTTTTCTGAAGTATTTGGGGGGGGGGGGGTTAGCACTGCAGTGAGAGATTTTATCAGGGGAGGGGCATCCAACTCCAAAGCATTGCTATAGAGATGTAAACTAGGACACAAACATGGGCTGCAACAGTTGCAGATTTAACCAGAACCTCAGCAGTTCCACTGTAAAGCATCTTTGAACTGAGATATTTTTTTAATCAGGGTGACGACGCGGAAAATATACGAAAAAAAAGACCATGACTTCTGAACATAGCATTATCAATGTAAATCAGTTTAAACGGAAATTATCTGGTTCAACGACATCACACGCTGGGTGGTGGTTACTGTTGTTACAGCACAAGAAATTGTACATCTGGTATGCATCATTTCACAATATAATGTAACAACAATGTTTTCTTAACCTTAACCAAGTGTTTTTTGTTCCTAATCATAACCGTACAGCGAGAAGTGTGTGAACAAGTCCCATTTATAACATTATGTTTCACTACTTAACCCAAACCACAATGTTTTCCTAACCTTAACCAAGTGTTTTTTTGTTCCTTAACATCACCAGACGTTAACTGCAAATCCGAGCCATGAGCACACAAAGACATTTTTTTCCCCCCTCTTTACTTTGCGAGAGAGCCAGCTACATATATTTAGCTTCAAGCTAGTCGCAACTGACAGCTAACAACAGCAAACTGTCCAAAATATCTCAAGCACATTGTCTGGTATAATTTATGTCTCCTTTATTCAGTCGTATGCTCAGCAATCCATAACACGAAACAGATGTTTTGGGGGAGTTTTGATGTTTTGTTTTGTTTGTGTAGCTTCAAGAAATACAGAAATGTGCCTGGCTCTTTCTGCAGCCACAAAGAAGGGATGGAGTCGAAAGAAGAAAAAAAAAGCCTTTGTGAACACTTGAGATGAATCTGATTTGTTAGTTTTTCGGCAACATACAATTTTGGGTAGAAGTATTGTAAGTATTTCTAGGAGATCAAGTTGCTTCATACTGGTATTAAATACTAAATTTATCTTTCGGCTTTCAGAAACACCTTCTTCATTCCCTCCTATTCCTTGCAGTGATTAGTAATAGTTAAGGAATGCCACATTTGCCCAGGAAAAACTGGACCCAAAACTCAAGTGGTTTTTTTCACACCATCCTTTGTCCTGTCATGTTTTACTGACATACCTGGAATATTCTTGAGAGGAGGTATGTTCGACATTATGCAACACTTACTAACAGGTGCTTTATTGTTGGTCCTGTATTTGTGTATCTTGTTCCTTTTCCCTTTAAAAAAAAAAAAAGAATCACCCTCCTCTCTTATAGTATCCTTGCTATGCTTTCTGGTTGTAATTATCTTCACCACCAGTTCTGTTTTGGCGTCATCTTTAACTGCAGCGTATGACCCATTTTCCACCAAGACAGACAACCTACAGTAACCTCGCAGGACGTTTGATGAGAACATGGAGCGCCCTCATAGGCTACGAACCCAACATACGACCCACTGTTGGTTTTGGTGACTCATTTCATCTTCATAGACACAGAGTATCGTAACTCCCCTTCATTTCATCTGCCTCTGAAATGAACCAAACCGCAAACTCTTACTTCACCGCCTGCTTTTAAGAGTATAAATGGAACTTTTGATTGTCACGTCTGCTTGGATGTAGATCCTTTTAGCACTGCAATGGTAGCAAAGTGGTTGAGAAAGTGTTTGAAAGCTTTACATTTTGGATTAAAAAGGCGAGAAAAAAATAACTAACTTACTGCAGTTGTGATGTGATGGCATTTGAATGATTGTGACTATGACCTGAGTTGCTATTCTTTTGGTCTGGTGGAGGTCAGCTAGAATCAATTTTTAATGTTCATCCACTTTTGTTTTCCTGCGGTACCAACTGTTTCATGGTCAATCCAATATATGTATGTGCGTACTGTGTATCCTGGGAAGAAAAACCATAAATTATTAAACTGGGTTGCAAATCTAAATATTTTCAAAGACATGCAGTGTCTCTATCATTGCTTCCAGATTGTTTGGCACAGCACGCCTTGAACTGTCCATGTTATCAGTTGTTATTGGTGCACAAGCACAGATTAGCCATCAGGTGGGTTGGCCTGGTTCCCAGGAGCCTCCAACCTCAAGGGGGTGTTTCAAAATCCCCATCAAGTGTTCAGTCTTTCCTTGAAATATTTGTGTTTTTTTTGTGTTACTTTAAAATTAGTGGAATACTCGGATTTGTTTGCTGCGTGTGTCTGTAGCATGGTGATAAAGGATCAAACCCTAGCCACGTTTGCTGCCTCGCATGAACCGATCAGCATCGGAAGTCCAGCCGAGGAGCGAGTCCACCACCACCAGGTTTGCAGCATCTACATTTAAATGACATCCAAAGGTTAAGGTCAGGTGCCGGGATGAGGTGACTGAGGAACAGCTTTTATTAAATTTCATTGAAAATATTTGAGTGAGTGAGTGATTCATGGTGGAGGTGGAGAAGAATGTGCTCTTCACCTATTGGTTGGAATACATGACCAATAAATGGGTCCCAGTTGTTATGATGTGAGGCTTGAATTACAGTCAACTCAAGCTGCTCGGTATGGCCATAAGTATTAGAAATATGGTGTTTTTACGAATAAAACAGCCTTATTAAAATACATGTTTGTTTGCCTGATATTATACTTTTTTTGGAAATCAAATGGCATGTAATTCCATAAATCGGCCTGGCATCCTGAATATTTCGTAGTTCCTGCTGCTGGAGGTTGAACAGTCAAGGGATGTAACGGTATCATCAAGATGAGTGAAACTCAAACAACCCATTTCTAGATAGATTAAATGACATTTATGCTGCCTCAGCTTGAATATTTTTTCTTTAATTCTCTTTGAATGGAAGTCTGGCATTTGGCAGGCACAGATCTCGCTTGTGGATATACTGAGGTCAGTTAATTGATTCCCGTTCATTCAATCTGTTTAAAAATGTTTTGAATAAATGTTCCAGTTCCAACGCAAGGCAGCAGGGCATTGACACTTGTTTATCTTTAACCTATTAAAATATAAAACGCTGTGTATCCATGATCCTGTAGGCAGGCTATGAAAGTGATTGTGCCTGGCAAAATACTGGCGATGTAAACAGCAACAGTATCCTGAATGTCTTCGGAAAAATACTGCATACACAGCTCATCATGCAGATGGGGTGTGAAGACATTTCTTGGGAAAAGCAAGAACAGACCTAATTCAGAGGGAAAAGCAAGGTCAGAGCTAATTTCTTGGGAAAATCAAGGTCAGCATTCTTGTCCTCTTGGGGGTGGCCTCCTAGATTTTTATCCCGGGGTGAAGGGGGGGGGGGGGGGGGGTAGGAGCGGGCATTCTTAATCCATGCCTGATGGTGCCACGTGCCTGCACCAGATTAAAGGGTAGTGCTGCACACAATTACCACATGTTGAGATGTTGGCTCAAGCATACCAGACGCTTGCAGATCAACGGCAAAGAGTAGATGGGGGAGGGAGGGAGGAGGTCACATGATCCTAGCAGTCCATGCATACTCTGATGGAGGTCCTTCGTCAGTAGAGCTGTTTCTCAAATGTGTCATGACATCACAACAGTCACAGTGGAAACTCTATGAGTACCGGCAGCTGCTGACCTCCAAACACCAACCAGCTCTGATGTATTCGAAGTGATGCCTGGTGACTGGTTGTGGCATGAGTCTGGCCCGGGTTAAAAGCATACTGGTCACATGGATTCCCCGCGTTTCCAAGAAATGTGCCCTATAAAATTTCTAGGAATGTAATAGTGAGGAAGGTGGACCCCGTTGTTTCCTGGCAATACGTTCTCACATATGATCATTTAAACAAATAAATCCACAGGATATTTAATCTGAGGATGATGTTTTTGAAGACGAGTCATGATAATAAAACAATGGAGAGATACACTGATAAGGCAGGGGGGAAAAAGGGTTGTTTTTACAAAGATAAGCTCAAAGCTTGTCTTGGTAGCAAAGACAGCCAAACTGAGTCATCTACCGACTTCGTTCGTCTCGCTTGGATTTTAATTGGAAATTAGCAAACATGAATTAATAAACAGACTATTTTTTTCTTCTCTCACACTGTTGCAATTTTCTCACCGCTGCAGTTGTCCACTTTACTAGAACAACGCCTTGGGTATACACTTGCTCTTTGTGTGCGGCCATTTTCAAAGTCCTAAACACACACACACACACACACACACACACACACACACACACACACACACACACATTATAACTATGCAGCGCTGTCACAGCATCATGGACCAAGATTAGTGCCCCAGTGCTTATGATTGGCTTGTTTATGATACAAATACCCCAGGGCATTTTTAATTTCTACAAAAGCATCATGATAATGGGTTGATCCAGATGTTTCTCCTTGCACAGCGTTATGAGGAAACATCTGGACCCACGGGACCACAGAAAAAGATATATAGATTGTCAGTTATGAAATTGGCCCGTAGAATATTAACTAACTCAAAATATGAAGCTGCATGTCCTATATGGTTTCTAAATCTCTCCTGTGTCTTTTAGTTTTCAGCCCTTGGGATTAATGCCATGACATCTAATGGAAAATACTCACATGAGAGAGTACGGTGCTGCGGGTGAGTATTATTATTACATCCAATCACAGATCACATGCTTTGAAGTCTATGTTTATGTTTTGAAAGAACACACCATGTTTGTTTACAGCCCGCTAAAATTACACACGGTATCTTTGTACACGTGTAAGTGCCTGCAGCTGATTGAGGGCGGAGATTTTTCCGACATAACTCGACACCACTGTTCTAGTGTCACATGTAGTTCCTTTTGTGCTCTGTGTTACAGTGTTGTGAGTGACCTAATGTCCGGGTCTCAGCTGTTGTTTTATACACCCATGGGTGCACGCTCGCGTGTGTGTGTGAAGGTGCTAAATACAGTACAGTAACATACTGTATAAGATCATTAATTGAATGTAAATCATCTTTATTGCTGTGTTACCTGATTCATGTTTTGCAAAAGAGGCCTTGTTATATTTCTGAATTAAAATGTGCTTTGCAACAAAAAGCTTAGAAATGTGTCCAAAAAAAAGATGCATAACAGATTAACATCCTCGTTTGGGTCACGTCTAGAATACTAGTGTTTTAAATTGAAATGTTTGGCAAGACAAGCGTTTTAAAATGTACTACATACTCGGTAAATAAATTTGGATTTAAATTCGATTATTACAGGATTTTACTATTTCCCAGCATTTATCTTGAACTTTTGTTACATACCTTACTATTCATAAATTTCTTTAAAAAAAAAGAAAAAAAAACTGTCTTGTTTTACTTTTGACTTTTTGACGCCTGTGTTTTTTTCAAAATTGCCAAATGAGAAACGAAATAAAGCCTGACCCTCTTTCGTTTACGTCTCCTTGTACGACACGCGCGATGCTGTTGTGGTGTATTTGCGGAAAGCTTTATTTCCTCGATTAAATTTATCAAGAAGGACAGGCCAAGTTTGGGTCAATGACCTGATGAACAGCTCATACACAGTCGGAGCATTGAATAGCTCCGAGCTGCCCACTGCTTTCACTCCCTCCGCTATCTGACAAGGAGTTACTTGTATCGGACCATATCCAATGATGACTGCTCACGCTGCCAATAGAGAGAAGCACAGCAGGAGAGACTGGCCAGCCAATGATGGAAAAGCTGGCCATCTGGTAAACCCACTTGACCTGGTCAGCTGTGAGTCTGCATCAGCTTTACTCGTCTTCACTTCCCCATTTAAGAGATTTATGGCCTGTGACTGAATGTCACATAAAATTCCAGAACATTTCGCCAAGAAAAGTCAGCTGGCAATTACAGATCAAGCTTAAAAAAAACAAAAAAAAACACCTGCACTTATCAAATTTCAGCAATTTAAATTTGCAGGGGAAATATATCTGATGGCTTTTCCACGCAAAACTGCATTCAAATGTCCCCCAACGGTTTTGACTAACTAGTTTGCAATATTTCCATACGTCTGTTATGTTAATCCTCTGACCCGTGGTGTTCTACCAGACGCTGTCTTGATTATGAGGTATCACAAACGTTCACGAGTGCTTGTAGCGACGCTGAAACCCTTTCAGACTTGCTCAGTCTGTTTGGTGTTGACGAGTCTAGATTAACATTTAAGAAAGACAAACCAAGGGGAACAATGGCGAAAACAATCTACCAATAACAATCTACAGTTTATGTATATTTGTCTCGTACTCTTTGAAGACAAAATCATATCAAAAGCAAAACCATCCATTTTCTACCGCTTATCCTGTTAAGGGCGCTGCACGGTGGTGCAGTGGTCAGCACTGTGGCCTCACAGTGCTGACCACTGTGCGGGGGGGGGGGGGGGGGGTGGAGCCTAAAAAACATACAGTAGGGTGCGAGCAACAGTTTGCAATGAAAATACAAAATTTATAATATATGAATATATATGGACACATCAGTGTTGGAGTGAGCAGGTTGGCAGAGTGCAAAATACTTTCTTCTCTCACGTCACAATTTGAAGTTCTCACCAAGTTGGTGGTTGACAGGCCAATACTGGACTGAACCACACACACACACACACACACACACACACACACACACACACACACACACAGTCATTTCTTCTGTAGCCATTTTTTGCTGTCAGAGGTGTAGGCTGTGACTTTCTCATGGGAACAAGCCAGACAAATATGAGGAATGCAAAGAAATGCCCTTCGCACTGAAAGACGGCGGAGAAAAAAAAAGACCCTAAGGAACTGTTGAGAAAAGGATTTACGGAATTCTCACACGTTACGAAAGGCTAAATTTGTGTCTCCATCCGTGCTGACCTTTTACAGCAAAAGTGTTAATATTGCTTTATTTCCAAAGTCACATTGTGTGAAATTAACTTATTAAGTTGCAAAATACTGTCTGGGAATTAAAAAAAAAAAAAAAAAAACAGGTTAGGGAAAATCTCCAGTTGCTCAGTAGCTTGTTTAAATACTGCATGACCTTATATTTTTGCTGTGCTGTGTTGAATATTTTGTTTTTGTGTTCTAATTAGATTAGAAATCTACTGAAGTATGAATAACTGGATTAGGTTTTAAATTGAGGACACAGTGACAGGACTTGACACACTGACATCCCAGTGTCACTGGTACTGGTTTGAGCCTGACCAATCTCTCCTGATTATAACACGTATCCTGCCTGCATAATACAATAATCAGCTTTATGATGAAAGCACATAACACTAGAGGCTAATCTGCATGTGCTCCTCGGCTGGTTTTATATATGTGGGTTTAGTCGAAGGTGAATTCCAGATTCCAGTTTCTTCCAATCGGAAAAGTATTTTTAAATTTTTGAGTAACATCTAAGATTTGTATTATTTTATTTATTCATATTATTTTATTACAGGTATGTTAGGACTTTTTGGACACATTTCAAGAACAAGTTACGTCAAAACTTAACAAAGGGAGTGTTTCGTCACCTTGGACGTGGATGAACGAGTTCCCATGAATTCTAGTTGGAGCAGTTTGTGACCGTCGCCCATGGTCTCAAGTCAGTATTACAGTGATTCAAATAATGTTGCCCCCCCATCAATCCAAACACATATGTATAACATGTTTAAGATGAAAAAAAAGAGAGAATCATCATTAAACTACAAACTAAAAGCAGCATTTAGTTGGATGTAGGCCATTCGTGGCATGGGTTCAGGTCAGGGTAGCGTTGTGACGTTGCCAGCCAGAACCATTAAATGTATATGAGGTATTTGGCTTTGAAGTCACATGGTTTGGACTCGTATGATCTGAAGACTGTAAGTAACTCGTACAGTAGATCAAACACGACGTGACATCTACGATCCAGTTCACAACAGCACCAGACAGATCCCACCTCAAAGGAGACTTCACTTTTCATCAGAACTACAGTGGCGTGGAATGAGGATTTACTGTTAATCTTTTAATACCTACAACATGTTCCAAAGACACTGTTATTTTATTTTATTTATTTATTTATTTTTAATTTTTTTGTAAAGATAAGAGGAAGTTGAAAATGCATCGAGGCCTTCCATCACACCCTGAAGTGTAGTCACTTCAATTTGGGTAACACTAAACAACAGGATTTTAATGTCCAAGTAGGATAAAGAGCAAAGCACTGAGGATTGTACAATTTATAAAACAACAGAGACAGTACTGCATTGGTCTACCTCAAATCTTTCGGGGCAGTATTTAGTCTGTTAAAGTCAAAGTTTAATGTTGTTACCCTCCAGTGGTTGTTGCTACTAAAAGTTCACACTTTCCCGAGTGAGTCCAGGCGCCTCAGGTCATCTAAGACAGGTTTATTCAGTGTTCCCAGGATCAAAACCAAACAAGGTGAGGCCGCTTGCAGCTTGAATGAAAAATGCTGGTATTGTTGAACCTCAGACGCCGTCCTCTCCAATTGGGCTTTTTGAAAGGGTTTCTGTTTAAATGCTGGTTAGCTTAGTATGAGGTTTTGCTCTACTGCATAAAATACGTCAGTAAATACCACACTTTTTATTTGAGGGTTTTATGTGACTGTAGTTCCCAATAATTTACAAGACGAGACTCCAAAATTTATTGCAGACATTAAAAGTCATCAAAAACAGAAGCTTAGTTGTGGCGACGGTGAAGTCCTGCACCTTTGTCCTAACAATGGCATTTAGTCTTCAACAAATGATGGTAGGGTTATGAGGATTATCTTGGTGAACAAAATGTATAGTCTCATTTATTTGTTAGTCACAGATTTTTTACAATAATCCAATATAAAAATCCCATTGTACCATGGAGTGAACCTAACATCCAGTTAGGCCAACCAAAACATTCATAATCCCTGCACCACTATTTAGGTGAGATCTACTCAAACTCATGCAAAATCCCAGTTTATGACATGTGGATTTCCATTTATTTCAATACTTTTTTTTTTTAATCATTAATTATTTATTTAATCGCTTTGGATAATTTTCCTTTTAAATGTAACATTTTTTTTTCTATGGTTCCTGCAAACTAAATATGCTTTGTCCATCTTTCACTCGCTCCCAAAACAACCTCACGTCCTTCTGACAAAATGACTATGACGTGACACAGATGAGCTGTCGCCCATGGAAACACATTCTGATCCTTCTCAGAGGTCCAAAAACCCAAACTTAACGGTTCATGGGAGCCGCTTTTATAGCAGTGCTCTGGTTTTAAGGATTGTAATATACAGATGGAAATATTTCAATTTGGACTAACCGTTGTTTGAGTGTCCAGTTACCCACCATGGTTCAAGAACACTTCCATCACTATTAATGCATAAATCTTAATTAAAAAGTTCTAAAATGGCAACTTAAGGTTACTGACAGAGATGGACAATGAAGGAATCATGAGTTACTTTTTTAATTTGAATCAAAGTTAAAAACATTAATCCTGACTTTTGGGTATACAATCTAGTTATGATACACATTTTTGATTAATTACTAACACAATGACAAGATAACTTAATAAATACATACACATACATGAGATACATGAAGGAATTAATAAATGAATACGTAAAAACATACAAGCAAAACCAGACATTACTACTTCTTTGCATATTTTCTCATCTAAATCATCTCGAGCAGTTTGTTATATAAAGTAATTTGTTAATGTTATAATCAATGGCAGGTGGGCCCTGAACAAACGGCCAAAGACAGCAAGAGAGGAAGATGAAGACAAAATCATTCTGAAGACATCAGTAAGACAAATAAGATCACGAGTGTCTTTGATCCAAAATATTATCAGTAAGATTTAAACAAGTTTGAGAGAGAGACTGTCTCTGTATCTTTTGGAATGGCTGTTCTCCATATCTTAATTAGAAACAGGAGGACATGGAAGAACATGGTGGAACCTTATTAGGCTAGTTGGCAAACATAAAATACAGTAAATTGTGTAAATATATATACATATATATATATATATATGTATATATATATATATGTATTTGAAAATCGTTTCTTTTTTTTTGCAAATCAGGACTCAGTTCAACAGCCAACACAAAAAAAATTTGGATTCAAGAAAATTCATTTGTCGTGAATTTATTGGACCCTTTTCATAGAGGGGTGTCAATTTGATTGCACAGCAAAGAAATAAATGTAACTTAAAAGCTTCAGACTGTCATCATAGTGGTTTCCCTTGACAGTGTGTAAGACATCCCAGACATTAGGTTTGTTTCATGTTAAAGAGAAATCCTCCTCAGAAGTGAATTACCAGGATAGAAAATGAAGTAAATTTGGGATCTGTGTCATATCGAACCACCACAAAGTAACACTGAGAAGACTATTTTTCCCATCGCTAAAATTTTAACCTCAGTCAGATTACAATATATCCTCCAAAGAGTGTTTTTCTTTCTTTTTCTTTCCCTCTAACTAAAACAATGGTTGTTATGAAGGTGGGACCTCTCGACCTCCTCATCCTCCTGATGTATGGGAAAGGACCACCTGGGCTTTACTGTATGTTATGGTATTCAGTGGGAATCACTTTTGAAACAGATACAACCTTGTCTTAGTTTGACATACATTATGCAACCCCGCTGAATACAGATGACAGCGTTCCCACCTCCAGTTACACCCGCAGCGGGACTTCTGCACACATACCTAAGTATACTCACACTCAGATATGGAAGAATTAAAGATGGCCGTGAATGGTGATGCTCCTGCCCAGTACCAACACAGACACAGTCATGAGCACAGGCTCGGAGATTGAGGGATTTCCCCCCGGTATTGTGTATTTTGTGAATGAATGAGTAGAACACAATGGCGTGGCAGACAAGCTCAAGAGATACAAGGACAAAAAGCTTTAGGGGGAGGAAAAAAAAAGAGGGAGAGAGAGAGAGAGAGCGAGAGAGAGAAGCCAACTGACACACCAACAAATGGTAACCACTTCCGCCTGTGGGAAATGTGAGTTACTCATGAAATAGTATTTCAGGAAGAATGAAAAGGAGACGGGGGAACTGGAAGAGTGAGGGAAAAAAAAACACAATGTGTTGATTGGCTGAGGGCAGGGTGCCTGATTCTAGGCCCATTGTGATTGGCTGAGGGGTATGGCCTCACCTTAAAAGAGGGTTACTCCAGTTCAGTGACATTGAGATTTCATTTGTGTGTGTGTGTGTGTGTGTGTGTGTGTGTGTGTGCGCGTGTGTGTGTGTGTTTGCGCTTGCGCGTGTGTGCCCACTATTCAAATCAGCAGTGGGCTTGTCAGACAGATTAGGACATGTACGAACCCTGAGCACATTCCTGAATCCCCAGTCACTGAATTACACAGCTGTATTACCTCTCCTCTCTAAATCACATGAAACAATCACATATTTCTTCCATGAGTTGTCAGGACTCTCACTTCAAACAATATTTCACCACCGCAAAAAAATGGGGATTCTTGCCAATCCGGCAACATCTAAAATGGATGAGGGCTTCTGGACTAATGATATCACAAGAACACTTTATGATATTTACTCTCAGTGACGGATGTGTTTCTCTGCTGGATGGAGTATCAGTTTAGTTCTTGTTTCGTCATAGTTTATTGTCAATCAAAGGGGAAAGGCTCATTTATTTTGAGAGCAAAACTATCAATGCAGCCATAAAATAAGTAAAAAAAGAGCTTGCTGTGAAAAAAGTACTAATGTGAATCAAAGTATTTTTTCTTTATTAATCTATGTGCCTTTATGTCGTGGAACTTGATGCAAAAGTTGTGTTGAGCCAAACTGTCACTCGGTCTAAGACTGACCGCAAAGTTGTGTCCTCTGTTTGAAGATAACAGTCATTTCACAGCAACTCCAGTTTTTCTGCACCACCTAGATTGGAATACCTGGAACTGAGACTTGGCTTAAATAAAAAGGTGCTTCTGCAAACTTCTGGTGTTTCTATACTCGGAACTGGAAATGTTTGTTAATAGACACAAGTCAACCTTTATGAAAAAGTTTCACTTTCATTGAATTTTCTTGTGAAAAGGGAAACAATCAAACGGTTAAATTCCATCCAGCTAATAGAAATTTAGCCAGGAGAGAATAAATAAATTGTGTTTCTCTTTAAGATGAAGTAAATTTGAATGAATGTGTGCATTTGTCGCTAAAAAAGATCAATGTGCAGATGTGTTTCCATCAGTTGGCTTGTGTGTCAATTAACGAGGCTACATATTGCTGCCAAAACGTGTTATCGGCAAAACAGCTACCGCTAAAACAAAGAAAGGTCAGGGGAATGACTCTCCGTTGGACAAGATGCAATTGTCCCCTCATGACAAATAATATTGTCCATGATGCAGGAGACAAAGAAAATGTTTGAGAATATCCGGTAAAACAAGCTGCAGAAACAGCTGGTCAGTGAGTTCAAGAATCACGTACATTGGAGCTTATCCACTTTTTTATTTTTTTGTATTTTTCTTCATTTTATTATTACCTCCCTTGTCTATCATCCTTTTCTAATGTGGTGCTTCAAAATACATCAATGGATGGCTGACAAATAATACCATAGCCGGCCTCTGCCCTCCTCTCGATACGCAATCAAACAGCAACCGATGTTTTAAATGGGAACACGAAGACCTGATAAAGAGATGCGCGGGAGTTTGGTGCACCGCATAGTGGAGATTTAACAACTTCCAGTGTCACCATTCAGGCATTTAAATGTGACAGTTTGTCAGCATGATTAGCAATGGCGAGTAATCACTTGGAGAACAGCACAAGGTACCATAAAATCAGCATTCACACCAGATTCATTTGTAGGCGGGCACACATTCCCACTCTGTGTAGTGGAGCCAACCCCCCCATGCCAGTTCTAACCTTCACCCTGACCCCTTTCTCGCTCGTCTCCAGCAAACCTTTAAACTGACCCTAATCCGTCGACCGTGACCCTTTGCTCCCTTTGAATATTAGCCAATGATTGTGTGGCGCTCGGCCAAACAAAGAGACTTTGTGTCAAATCTAACTCAAGTGAGTGGTGGGAAAGTGACTTGATGAGTAATTTCCCCATTTAAATTACTTTAATCCTAAATTACAGCCACCTTTGGTATTTTTCTTGAGGCAAATTACTCATTGATTGGATTTTTTTTTTAATACTGAGCATTAAAACAGCTCAACTTTTTATCTTGAGAAGCACACAAGAACATTTTGACCTTTGTGGGACAGTGCAATACGATGTAAACCAAACAGGAAGAACTTATCGCCTTGTAAATGGGTATTGGGAACATCATGATCGTGTACAAATGAAACGAAATCCTTCCTTCTGTTTTAAAGGTGACTGTCTTTCAAAACCCTTCATAACAAGAAGATGGAACTCAGAAAGGTTGAATGTTGCTCAAACTTACAGGAAAGATGAATGTGTCTGCAGTCGTCGTCGTTTAAAATATAACTGAAAGTCGAAATCTTGGGCGGCAGCCAAGTTTAACTGAGAATTGATTCTGTTGCCGCTGAGGTACAATCCATAAATAAGGTATTTAAAGTGCAAAAAGTCCAGTATCGTTGCCTACTTAATATCATCGCCAAAGTCATTTTTTTCAAGTTTACATAAAAAATTGGGGGGAAAAAAACATCATAATGAGTTGTTTTAGGCAATTGCCCTACTCATTTCTTTGAATATATGTTATTCCTATTCTATTTGCATTAAAACACTTCTGATCTTTTGTCTTTCATTGCGGAACATGCAAAGAGTTAGACTCGGATTCATAGCGTGAAAGGCGAGCATCTACTTAAGAAGATGCTCTTTTCAAAGAAGCCTGTTCTTTCACGAAGACTCACCTACTTAATAAAACGTGTGAAGATAAGGGGGGAAGTGTTTCATGTCAACACAGGTACACACGGAGCTGCAGGGCTTTTAAAGGACAACTGGAGAACACATGAGCTATACAGCTGTATATGAATCATGCCCCCACACACAAAAATACACAGGGACACGCCTCGCTCAACGTGCAATATAAAAATAAATATATGATGACAACACTGCTAGTAAACAGGCTGCATTTATACGCTGACCATCACATTTACCCATTTAAACACTCTCAATGTGTTATGTGTGTGCATAAAATTAATCCTCAATTAATATAAATTTGAGCAGGTTGTCTATCATCAGATACTTCTGACTCTCTCCTGAAAAGCCACAGTTAGCATTTTGGTTCTACGATGGTTTTGAACTTTACAAACTGTCCTAAAAACATGGCCAATCTGATTGGTGGGAAAACATTTCAGTACCAAATGTTTCACTGGTCAAAGGAAGGAAATATTTTACTGATAATTTCTGGACAGAGCAGGTTGTTCAAAGCAACAAAATGTTTTAAGCTGTCGTATTTTGTTTGGTTTTTACGCTTTTCTTAAAAGATGCCGTAGTCTATTTTTTGCCCATTACAACAACAACAACAAAATTACACAAAACAGCTGAATAACTTTTCAACCTACTGTACCTCAGATGTTTGGAATTGATTCAAAAAAGAGGGGCACCCATTCTAACAGACATATGAATTAAATGTATGAATGTCAACCGTAACCACAGGCTAGAGGTTTTTAAATCAGGAGTGGAATTCCTGCTTGTTTCATCACGCCCGTGTGCAATCAGATCAACAGTAACATACAAAGAAAGGAGGTTATTCAGACTAAAGCTCACATTTTAAGCTACTGGTGTATGCCTCGGTGTAATAATGAGTAAGAAGAGGTATTTAATAATAATCCGATGGCCAATAACCTGCTTATTATATGTCTGAAGCAGATCGGCTCAGGCCTCCACGTCTCTGCCTGCTGAAAATAATACAAATAAAACAGCAGTTGAATGGACTTCTGTCCTCAAAGAAGGAAACGTTTGCAGCTGATCCACATCCTTGTATTTGTTTGTTTTTTCTATTGGAGTATCTAAAACTAATGGGCAGGTTTTGACGAAATTTGTTGGGAGTAAGCCTAGTTTACTGTACTACCTGTAAGCGAGTCGGTTCAACCGAATGCACCAGCTGGTCACACTTGGCGCTACCACAGACAGGTGACGGACTGAATTGTTGTCATTTGGTTTTAGCCTAAATCCAAATGTTTGTGGTTTACACAGCATATGGCTGGATAAAGAAGACGTATCATATCAGATGATGTGATTAAGTATTCATGAACAAATGTTTATGGACAGTTTTGCTTTTTGAAGCACCATTAGCTTCAAGCTAAAGTTCTGAGGTTATCTTTTTCTGCGATCCAAAATTACAAACACACAGTGTTGCGAGTAACAAATGCGTCATTGTAACTCCACTACTTTTTGCAATAACAGCCCGTGAGAAACTCATTACTCCCAGATTCAATAGTGTCTCTCATAAAATGCAAAGTACCCACCATAACCTGGGCCTCCACATCCAACTCTCTGGCAGGCAGCTGGGAATTTAGAGAATTCTTTTATGTCTTGAAATAAGAATTCTTGGCATCATTGTTTTGCCATCCAAAGCCAACCTCCAACAGTTATTATTAGTTTCTTATGCTCGACTGTGAAGCAACAAAGACATTTAGCAAACAAGGAGCTATCTCTTCCTTCCTATTCTTTTAGCTGGAGAAAGCACTTTAGGCAATCAAATCTGGCTGAGGCACAGACCGATCTGTAGCGATACGACTGTACAATGTTGACGATTGAAATTTGGGATTTGGGTTGTTTTTAGCATATAATTGGTCCTCTGTTTAGAAATGTAAAGAGGGAGTTTTTCATACCTCTTGCTTGGAGTGGAATCCACTCTTACAGAAGGCAACTGTGATCGGGCATGGTCTTGTATATTCAGCCTCATATGCAGGGCTGCTCCGTGTGTATGGCCCCCCCACCCCCCTTTCCAGCTTGCTTTGAGATCATGACCCTGACACTACCTTGACTGCTTGGAATATGATTTGGAGTTTTTACTAAATAAGAGAGATTCTGGACATTAGATTCTGAATAGATCTCTCTACAGTGCACCTGCTAGATTATACGAAAGGGTGATGAACACCGTCCTCTCTGCACAAGGGTGATCACGAATGCTCACTGCTGCATTTGCTTTGAACCTTGTGGAACTCAGAATACAGATCTGGGAAACTGCAATTCAACTAAAGTCAAAACAAGAAACAGGTGGGAGAGAAGGAGGACAGGGAAAGAACTGATTAGGCATGAAACACTGGGGACAGGGCCATGGCTGAGGAGGACCAATTAACAGACAAAACAAAGGTGAGACAGAAAAGGCAGGAAACGGGAACTGACACAATCAAACTAAACACAAACCGAAGGAAGTCTCAAAAACAAATCAAAGAACAAAACTAGAATTTATAAAAATTAAAAATATTACTCCGAAACTAAAAGTCCATGACTAAAATTGAACATGGTCCTAACAGGACTGTGACACAGATCCTCACTTCCCCCGGTGACCATGTCCAAGTATCCTTGAGCAAGATACTGAACCCCAAATTGCTCCTGATGGCCCTGCACAGACTGGCACCCTGTCCAGGGTGAACCCCGCCTCTCACCTAATGTCAGCTGGGATAGACTCCAGTCCCCCCCCCCCCCCCCCCCCCACACACACCCTCAATGAATAAGAGGTATAGAAAATGGATGGATGGATAAGTAATATACTACCTCCAAGGCCAAATTTCCTCACACTTTTAAGTGAGGAATTTGTTTTCATCTTGTAGCTAGACCATTTTCAGACCAAATAAGGCGCTGGTACAGTTGTACGGCAGTGGGATTTTGGCACTAGATGACCACTTTCTGTGAACCTAAACATCATTCCAAAAAATAAACAAATAAAAAAGGGGGGAAAAACTCAATCCCTGACACAGTCCCTTTACTCTGTTTCCTCTCCACCATCTCCAAATGAATGGACACAAATCAAAGGAAGGTGATAGCTTTTGCTGTTTTGCAGCATCACCTGCAGGTCTCACAGTGGTGACTGGTCACTCTTGGCCTGTTGCTCTGGAAACAGCACAAGGTTTCTTCCAGTCTGATCTCAAAGTGGCATTTTTTTTTCAATCAGGAGAGGCATTTACAGAAAAAGATATTGTTTATTACATAGAAATGATGGTATGAGTCTTTTGTGGTTAGACTCCATAGGAGCATCTCAGAGCGACTGCCAGATAGATCCTCCCATGGATTCCACAAACACTGGTGGGGATGGCAGTGGAAGTTGACTATGGATGAGACTGGCAGAAGATGAAGGAATCAATGACTCTGCAAAGATCAGGCGGTGGGGGGAGGAGGAGGGGTGCGCATGAGAGCTGGAAGACTGAGCAAAAAGAAAGCAACATATTTAAAATGACAGCAGTGATATGATTTGCCACCGATGACAGTGTGTCACTGTGCTATTGGATAAGAAGTGATCAGCAGAACTGGACCACACCCCCAAGTAACTGACTGCTATGAACTGACCATGCAAGCGTGAGAAGAGAGAATGACAGAATATGGGTGCAATATGTAGTCCTCCTGACTGAACCCACGCTTAGCTTCATTAGCTGCCACATCCAGAAGATGTTTCTGGTTCAGTTTATCTAGAATGAGGCGCTGCTGCCCCAACCACCACAGCGTAGGCCCCCATTCAATGAATGCTAGAACCAGGTCTTTGTTTTAGTCCTGAATTTGGTCCGAACGCAGCCTGACAGATATCAGTTGAAGTACTGACCTCCTGAGCATTATTTAATTTTTTTATTCATTTTTTTATTTATGCATAAAGAGGTTGTTTGAAACTTTTGTCTAACTTGATGGCAGAAATTAAGCAGGTTGCTACGGTTACATGAATGAGAAGTGGGACCTTTCCAAAATGGAACTGCCCGTGCTGCAGAAAGACACTATTAAATGTTATATCCCGTTGTTAGCAGCCATGCCAGCCTTCTGTTAAAAGACTAAAAGACAAATGTCTGATTTTAAGTACGGTCATCCGGCCATTTTGAATGCAAATTACATCAAAGGTATTTTCTTTTCGTCATCTTCCCTTCCAGTCCTGTATTTTTGAGTAAGAGTTAGTTAATTATTTTATGGGTTAAATCTTACCAGCGACAAGATATGCTGACTCCTAAAACACATGTGGCACGATGTCCTTGATTATATAATGAAGAAAATGTCAGCAGCGGAAAGGAATGTGCTCATCAGATCAGACTGTTCAGAGAAAATTTGGTGTGCTTAACACCTTTGTTCTCCATGACAAAACGTTTGGCCGCCGACAAGGGTTCCCATCAGACTGTAGTTGTCACAGCCAGTGTGTGTGTGTGAGTGTGTGTGAGTGTGCTCAGCCATCTGAAAGACAGACTTGATATCACACCACTCTGTCTGTCTGTCACGTATTTGCAGAGCCCCTCTGACACCACCCACCAACACGCAACTGCACACACAAACCTCTTAACTTCCCTTGTGTGCTCCTCTCCTGCAGCCCCCCACCCACTCTCTCTCTCTCTATCACACACACACACACACACATACACACACACACGATAATTTTAGACTCCCAAAGGGGGTGTTCAACACATAACCAAAAAAGCAAAAAGCGATTGATGTCGCTTTGCATTCAAAACTGTTATGGGGGTTGAGGAGCAGGGTGTTTTGCCAAGAGACGGTGGTAGAAATGAAAAAGTTGACTCAAAACAACCCTTAAAAAGTCAAGAAAACAGCATAGGCTACAACAAAACTGAAACAGCAGGCTGTAGCCCTCTCTCTCAAGAGAGAGAGAGAGAGAAAAACACCTGTTACTGGAGACTTCCTGATTCCCAGTTGGTGGGAGAAACAGTGGGATGTGTATGAGGTGTCTGGGATATGTGTGTGTGTGTGTGTGTGTGTGTGTGTGTGTGTGTGTGTGTGTGTGTGTGTGTGTGTGTGTGTGTGTGTGTGTGTGTGTGTGTGTTTCAGACAATTTTGAGGAGGCACTCATAATTAGGAATCGGGGACAAAAGTGTCCCCAGTTGGACCGGTGGGTCATGGTTCGGGTAAACCTTTGGAAATACTCCAAAAGTAACTTTTGTAAACATGTATGTGGGTTTATTTTAAATAACCTTCAAGTTCCACACCAGAATATATAATACAGGCAGGTTAATATGTGGGCCACAGTTTCAGGAAATCTTTTTGAGTTTTGACGTCATTGTTAAACGCACTGAATTTGCAGCTAGAGCATGATTGGTTTGTTTCTTATTGTCTCTTTCTAACCACATTCACAGACAACAATGCCACTGTGGTCATCAAGTGGCTGTAGACAATGCTTACTCCTGTTTCATTTTAACCAACTTTCATTAAACAAATCTGTGCAAAATGTCTTTGCATTACTCCGGAATTTTTGTTGTCTACCACTGGATGATCCTTTTGGAAAATTTACACATAAAACAGTAAAAATGTTTAGGTGTCAGAAAAATCTAAACAGCAGACAGTATTTTAGCAGTACAACCTTAATCCATTTAAGATTCAGAGAATTTTAAATCAAAACATTTAAATTCAGTAAATGAAGGCACGTTACTATCCTTTAGAGTTTTGTTTTTTTTTAGTGTGGGAGAGTGACTGTAATGCTGGCAGTGTTGACAGTATGGAACATGCCTACATCATAAAAGGACAATCGGAATGCAATGTACTCCACAAGCTGAGGAAGATCATGTGGTTTGGCAGTCAACGTATAATTAACATGTATTTTCCAGAGTAGAGATAACTGTATATATTATATTGTAGCCTGAGGCGACACGCAAATCCAGAACAGCTTGAATGATGGGATTTATACTCCAACATACTGGAAGTCATAGGATACATACAACATATCTTCTATCTTTTTTTATTCTATAGCACAAATAAACATTATTGGAACATAACTGTGTCAGGGAAAACAACAGTGTCCTGCGCACTGCCTCAACAAAATAACCCTCCCAAAAAAGTTCAAAATCACAGTATACACTACACACACTGCAGACTGTTGTCGCACAGTGCTGTAATGCAGTTTAACATACAATAATCAGATCCATTCCTAAACGTGGTACCACATTGTTTCTACTGGCTGCCGTCAGCACATCTGGTAGAACAGAGTTCAGCTGAGGTGAATTCAGACTGGCTTCATTCAAAAACAGGAAATGTTGGCTTCAACATAATACATAAATAAGAATATTTCAATATAATATGACCATGTGGAAGCTAGTGTCGGTTGAAAGGGAGTAAAACGATGTGTTATCACGAAAGTTCCATATGAAGATGTAAATATATAAAGAAGTTACCCTGTTGTTTCCATTCAGCTTCCTCCTGCCACATGTAAACCTGTAGCATTCTATAAGGAGGATGTGAAATAATTCCACCCCCAAACATAAATTCCCTTTTCAACAAAACAGTTCCTTGGAACAAAAACAGTTACTTTTGGTTCCATTACTGAATTTCACTTCTTCAAAGTCAGCCGCGATCTTACATCTACCCACTCGTCAGCACTGCCAGACCACAAGTACGGTAAATGATACCAAGAGGGCTCTCTTTTTGTGACTGCACTGGTATTTGTCACCTGACATCCCACACTGTCTGTTCTCAGTTTCCATCCCTCATGTTCAACATAGGTTTGGGTCTTAAAATATACAGTAACTGTTTGTGTGTGAGTCACAAGTTGGCTGAAACAAGAAAGTGAATGTTCACTGATTCACTGATCATAGATTGTAAGTGAGAGCAAAGCCCAAGGGCTTTACATTAAATTACCGCCAACACCACCTGAAGAGTTGCACCACAGACATAAGACTGACGAATGGCCAATACTTGAAGGCGCACAGGCAAGGTTATAAGAATTGAGGTAGAGTCATGGTTTCAACGAAAAACCTGGAAAGGAAGGATGCTGGGAGGAGCTGTGGAAAAATAGAATAGCCTTTATTACCTGTACATTATCAATGTATCTTTCAGTTTAAGCCAATTGGTTAAAATGAGATCTACAAATGCACAAAATAGAGAGATCCTCAGCACTGCACCTACAGGAGGGGCGGAAGCGAAGGAGGAGGCAGGTGACTTGGAGGCTTGTGGTGGCCACACACACTCTAACACACACACACACAGCAAACAAGTGAGCAAAGGTATTGTACTGTATGTGAACAAACAAATAATATTTCTTATACTTGGATATCATCCAGTCTGATTTATTTTCAACAGCACTCCAGGCAAAAATGTACTTTTCTTCTAAGCTTCACATGCAGATTGATGCCAGTACCTCCTTCTCATTTATCTACTGACAGTTAGTATCTTTTTAGTCAAGTGTTAATTCTTATTTTGTACAGTAAGTATCAAGATTAAAGGAGACAAGGGTGACTATAAATTTGGACTGGGACATCTCTAAACAATGTGGCTGTCAAACTCTTAGTGGAGGGTTCAGGCGTCAGTTCATTCAGCACAGGACCTTCTTGAACCCCATTAATTCTGGCTCAGTGTGAGGGATCCGTCGCAGACATTGTCTCAGCCGCACTGAATACAGTCTCCAGACAGTACCTTGGATCAGGACAAGTATTCACAGCATTGAAGAGAAGATGAAAGGAAGGAAGGAAGGAAGAAGGAAGGATGGCTAAGTAATGATAGCAGAAGAAGAGAATGGGTTGAGAATACTGACTTGTTGGCCAAGTAAAATGAATTTTCCACCTGATAAGGACACATATTTTGTTCTCATGCTCCTTTATGAATTGAACCAGGTGATTCCTCATCAATGAGTAGCATTAGCAAACCAGCTAAAACAACATAACATGTCAGTAAGGATGCATTCACACTTGGCCTAGTTTCCTTGGTCTGATAGTCCCACTTCACCACATCCTTGCTGGCCTGAGTTCATACTGCTCCGGGCTTGACCTCGTCTCAGAACACTCATGTCATCACTGAGCTGTACAGGCTGTACTGATAGGTGACAAGTCAATGACAGATAGCACAGGCTAACGTTATTGAGCACTAAAGGGGGTTGCTAAACCTCAGTAGTGTTATGCAAAGGAGCAGATTGCGTTCCTGAATTGGACTCCAAAACATCTGAGCTGCAGGATTACGTCTTGCCTACATTCCGTGCCTTGCTCGCACTCATGCAGTGGTACAACTCCCTATAACCTTGCCAGGGGCAAGAAAGCAAGTGGTACAGAAGGCTAACACAAGACAAATGAACAGGACAAACACAACTGGGCACAGTACGAATCACCTAGTATGACAACTTTAGAGTTATAGCAAGAGTTGCATTTCTCCAGTTGGTGGCTTCTGATCGTGTTATTTCACCTCCTGCCCTGATGTCAGGGTATTGGGTGCTGAGCACAAAGACAAAACTGACCTCACTCAGCCTGTTGCAGGGCTCTCAAGTCTCATGCACTAAGTGTGAGACACACGCATTTCAGTCCGTTCACACGCTCCCACGCCACACGTATTTCTCACACAAAGAAATTTCTAGGGTAACACCAACACAGTTGCGCCGTTTTTTTTTGGTTTTTTTTAAACAAAACAGGTAGAAAATCCCTCCCCACGTTGATATGTAGCCCGAGAGCCTTGGACAGTGACGGTCGTCCTCTTCTGCTGTTGCGAGCAATGTATCGTTGGCTTGTTATGAGATTAACTGTAGTGGAATATCTGAATCATGCCCAGGTACAGTAATGCTATTTTCTTATTGGCTGTTTAGTAGCTATATTTTATTTGATTGGCAGGTGGGTGGTAGGGAGCGCCTTGTGACCTCGAGGGAAGGGGATTTTCTTTTCAGCCCCTTAACCATATCTTTGATACAGTAAGGCTTCTCATCATTGACTTCCGTTGCTGGGGGATATCTGTGTCCAGGCAGCTGGTGTGTTAGTAAACAGTTGAATGACTGCTATCTAATTTCAGCAGCTATTCTGATGCCTGTTTTGTTAGGAAACTATTAATAATAGGCACATCCTCTACATTGTGAAGCTGTTGGCCTAGGCTATTTCCTTATATTTTTCTCCAAAAACACTGATCACACGAATGCACACGCACACGCACACACACACCCCTTCAGTAAGAATAAAGTAAATATGTCTGTATGAATTTATGTTTCATTTATCAGATAAGACCACCATCCCCACTGAAACCCCCACGCTGCCACCAAAATCTCACTCTGAACTCTGTTGAAAACTTGAGGGCCCTGCTGTTGGATGGCTAACAAGCTGATGCCCAAACTGCTGAAATAATGGATCCTTGCTTTGATTAGTAACTATATTATGTTACGCTATGTTATAGTTCCCTACTGAAAAAAGTAATCACATTACTGGAGCATGCTGCAAAGTAAATCCCCCTTTGGTTTTTTTTTTTTTTTTTTTTTTAAAACCTCATTCCACATTTTAAAACTTCCTCTAAGAATGAAAAATCCCCTTTTGATGGTCATTAAGTTGGCACATGATTTATTCACCAGAGGAACATTGCACCATACACGAATAAAACATGTCCTGAACATGTACGGTGTACCGGCTGATTTGATTTTCAGAACAGTTAGAGGAATCTCTAATAAAGGCTCTGAAATATTCCAAGCATCTTTTAAAATAATGACATAATTAGAAAGAACATGGTGAACCATCATGGGTATGACGTAGCTGAAGCAAATACACAATGGTCCTCTTGTGCTCTTGTGTAAATGTATTTCTGTGAGAAATCTCCAGGATGTGTCACAATGAGCAGGATTAAATCGTTACATGTGTTTTAATGTTTTGTAATGTTCTTATGTCAGATTGCGTTAAACTCAATCCCTGAAATAGAAATCAAGAGAGGGGTTGTGTGGTCATGGAAATGATGAACATGAAGTTAGTGCAGAGGTCTTTTGCGCATAATCAATGTGGTCTGGCCAGAGGTGTTTGAGAGTCAAAAAAATTGAAGGCTACTTGAAGTTTAGGGGTGGGGGTTCTGAGTGTAATGTTAGTCTATTCCAAGAGCTATTTTTCTTTTTAATTTTAATCCAGTGTAATAATAAATAAGGCTGTGTTTAATTCAAACATCCATCCATCTGAGACCAAAGTGCAGCTGCCCAGAGGTCACCCAGAGGTTTCTCTCCCTAGCAACAGTCCAGCTCCCCCTAGGAGACCTGGAGGCGTTCTCAGGCTAGATTAAATATCTCTGCAGTGTAGTCTGGGTAATCTACCAGTTGGATGAACCCAGACTACCTCCAATGGAAAGATGCCTAAACCCCCTTATCTGATTCCTCTTGGTGTGAGGGAGCAGTGGCTCTCCAGAAAGCTCCTTATGGATGCCTGTGCTTCTCACTCTGTCTCTTCTTTTCAGTCAAAGTGTGTGACTACACATGAGGCTTAAATCAGCTCTGCTACCCCCTCATCCATGCTCTAGAGGGGGCAGTCCAGTTTTTAATAACAGAGCGCTAAGGTGTCTGACTTGAATGTGCTGACTTTCATCCTGACTGCTTGACACCCAGCTGCACCAGGGCCCGCTGGAGGTCACGTCGCACGAGGCCGACAAAACCACATCAGTTTAAAAATATGTAGTGACGAGGTCCCTAAACCAGACTCCCTCCTCCCCTCAGCAGCACCTTGACATCCTGGCTATGAATACTATAACAGAATAGGTGACAAGACTCAGCCCCGGAGGAGCCCGACCCCCTGCTACAGAACCAGGCTCACAGTGGTCCATACACTACAACGATACCAGGTTTTACAGTCTTGCAATGTGAAACAATAATATCAGCAATGTTAACTCTTATTGTTTGTTGGTCACTAGTTGTCAGTTACCGTATATGTTTATGATATATTCCTATGTATCATAACTGGTTGGACGTGATGCTTTGCTACTAGTAAACTTGATGCAAACCAATGCATAGATATACTCATGAATGTATGATCTTGTTATGACAGCTCTCACTCTTCAAACGTCTACTAGACGCCCACAGACTTGCCTGCTTGTCACCTGAGCACCACGCCCACTTACACACCTTAAAGTGCTATATGAGCAGATAAAGTTGTCTTGACATGAAACCTGCATATGTGGATGTTTGCTTTTATCTTAAATAAACACAGCAGCTGTTGAAAGAGGCATTGCAACAGGAAGTCAACCCACAATATGTATCCATTTACAGACTATCAACAGTTAGCTAAGTGCGTAGTGGAGTGTAAAGATGAAAATCTGTATCAGGAATGGGAAACCATCAGGGTTAGGACAGACTTTAATACTAAATCTGATTTCTGGAACAGATCCCCACTCTCCCTTTACACCACATTGTTGATGTATTTATCCCTGTATTTCAAGGAACAGCTGAGAAACTGCATGCCACATTGAAACCTGTCACACGTCATTAAAAGTAAAATAAATAAGAATATCAAAGAGAAGCAAATTATACTACTGTTAAAGCCAATTTGTGCTGAATTGAGGCCATAGGTAGCTTCATACCCTCCATCGTAACCTACAGCAGGCTGATGTGCACACCAGACCTGCACATCCACAAGCCACTCAGTACAACCACCGTCTGATCTGCAGTCACTGAGCAACTCTACTGGTGTCATTGGGGTTAAGGCTCTTGCTCAAGGGTACCTGACTAATGAGGAGGGGACAAGCCCTGCTCCTTCACTTGCCTGACACAGATTTATCCTGCTGCTCCAGAGGATTTAACAAGCAACCCCTCCTTTCACCAGTTATCAAACACCACTGCTATTTATGGATGTAACAAAACCGACACAATTCTACCTCTATATATTTGATTTGACTTGTCCTTCATTTGCAAGCTGTATGCTGAGAGACAGCAAAGCTCCTGTGTCTGTTCTGGCTGAATTTCATGCATTTAAATGTCAGCTGGCTGGATGTACAGCAGTGAAGAGAAGTGTTGGTGCTTTTTCCTCATTGTTAGCTTTTATAGTGTGTACTCCATAGATCAAAAAGTACAGTCAGTAAGGGGAGAGAGTTAATAACTCTCTCCTCTTTTTCTCATGCTCTTCTCTTTTGTTCCCATGGGGTTTTGCAAAGAATCTAGACACTGGACAAAAGAAGAGTTGTGTCCAGTCCTCAATATTCTGTATGAGGCAGTGTGAAGGCCAAGCCAGAATAGTTTGGTGAAAGTTAAACCAGCATGTGTATTGACATTCTTCTGTTTAAAAAATTCATAAAATACATTAGCTTACCACAATTTAAAAAACAAATGTTTATGTATGCCATGTCCACAGTATTTGATACCGCTACAGGTTGTGGAAAGAATGTTTTAAATGTAAGCTGTGAAAACTGCACACACAGGCGAGAAAAGCAAACAAAAGTGCTGAATTAAAACATACCAGGCTAAAGCCGTCCCATATTACTGAAACAACAGGTGTGTGTGTGTGTGTGTGTGTGTGTGTGTGTGTGTGTGTGCACATGCACGCTTTTAAAACAAAAAAACTCAAGTAAAATGTGGTTTATATTAAATACACTGTTCAGCATTTTGTTGGGGGTTCCTGGAATCATGTGATGGACTGTTTTTTTTCCTAAACCATTTGTTCTAGAGTTGCGAAACTAAGGGAGAGCAACTAAAACACAGGTGAGGTATCATCTGTACAGGTCACAACTTAGACACATGCAGACAGACTGAAAAATGTACTGTCATCATGCAAGTTGGACTCTCGAGATAAGAGGAGACTATGTACGGGTGGGTATGGGTGAATTAGCCTTCTGTGTATCAATGGTTCTCTATAACTAAAACTTGCCTTGCCTTGCTTTGGAGGTCAATATCATAAATTACATTACTGTTTCAACTGGCTCTTTAATCTGTATAATACACAACATCTATTGTTCGTAGACCCTCAATTAGGGTAACAAAAATTTACCCAGACAAAAGCCGTTAATTAGGAAAAACTTTGGGAGCAACTGCATGGACTGACATGCAATAGATGCTGCAACTACAAAGCAAAGTGACATAACACATACACAGCATACGATGTCAAGAATTTCTGAATTTCCAGGCATACTCGATTGTCGGAGCCATGAATTTTCTTCCCCTCTTGGAGACACGGCTTGGAGACATGTGGGAAAGAAAACACAACAGAGAGTTAAACGGTGTCATGAGAACTGTGCAACAGATAAGCGTGCACTTTTTGATAACAAAAGACGGATGTGTGTGAAGTTTAAAATGCAAGAGAGAATTTATGGATGCAAAAGGACTTTGAGCATCCCACGTGTGGGAACAGACACCCAGACACAAAACTGGGTGAGAGAACCAGAGAATTTCTGCTGTTTTATTCTTGTCAGCTGGGCAAATATAGATTATAGTTCCAAGGGTTAAGAGATACTTTGAGGCTGAGCCTCACTGAAAGCATAATGGAAGCAGTTGGAGGTCTTAGCTGAACTGAGAATAAGCTCTAATTAAAGGTTAAGTTGAACGGGTTTGATTTAATGGCCTCAACAAGGTCAGATTGTCTGATATCAGCAGGGAAGTTATTCCAGAGGCCGGGAGCACAATATGAAAAGGCCAAGCTGACGTCTTTTAAACTTTCGGGACACAGGCCCAGCATCTTTTCAGCGCACAGCATGACATGTGACATAAGGTTTGATTAAATCAGAGCGATAGAAAGGGACAAGCACATTTACAGCTTTATAATTCATCAGAACGGCCCCTTAAAGTCTTATCTGACATGAGTCAGTAATTTGAGTGTATCATTATCAAATTTTCTGGTTTTAGTGAACTAAGGACTTCTGATGCTTGTATGTGCCAGACTGCATAACAGGATCAGCTGAGCCCACGCCAAGTGAAACGTGCACAATTGTTCCGTGTGTTTTCAAACATGCTTGCTGTATGATTCCATGTGGTAATGTCATCCAGTATTAAGTAATTAAGAAGATGCAGCAGAATACAACATTGTGACACAGGCGCTCTCTTCAAGACAGGACAAGAAAATACTTCATGATACACATTGAAGCAGCACTTTCCAGGTTTTTGTCTTTAAAGTACTCCTAAATAAGTGTCTTGAGATCATGAAGATGTTTTTTTTTCATTCCTGTTCGCTTCTTTTTCCCTCTAGAATGAAGCAGTAGCCAGCCACGCATATTTAGCTTAATAGCTAATGGCTGCTTGAGTACCCGAAAGGCCACAAACAGTTTCTGAGTGAAGTATCACTTCAACGCAACCATCACACATCCGCCAATGTTTTGTTTTCACGCTGCATTTTTCCAAATTAGATTTTTAATCAATTTAAACACTGTGAGCTTTAAGGGCCAACAGTTACCTTGTCTGTCATGCAGACGTAGTGACCACTAAATGTCCTTGGTGATGTATTTTCATGGGAATACCTGGACAAATATAAATAGCATGACTAAATGGTATGAAGCTCCTCATAGGAGCAGCAGAAATACCAGCGTCTCCCTGTACAGCAGATGAGGAAGGGGCACAGCTCTTCACTTTAGACATGGAATACACACAAACACGCGCTACAAAGTCAGTCTATTTATATGCTTTTACAGTAGGTTCACCTCTCATTTCAAGCTGATCAAGCCTTTTATCCAGAGTGTGTGAGAATCTACAGGAAAGATAGATTTAACAGATACAGTAGACGACAAGTGAAAACTGCCCTGAAAGGCTTTGTCTTTTTTTTTCAAGACATCATTATTGACATGTAGAAACAGAAACGGCACGCAATTTTTTTCCCTGTTGAGAGGGAATGTTTTAATCTGGCGTGGCACCTTACGTGCTTTCATGTGGTGCATAGCTGTCAAGTAACGTGTCCATGCATGTATGCGTGTTTTGGTTTTTCTGCACTGTGCTGCTCTATAAGGTGATCAGTCATGTCAGGTTCTGAATATCCAATCGTTTTTGAGGGCTGCACACTGGAAGGAAGCTCTTACCTTCTGTTGACTCAGTCAGCGCTGGAAAGAGACATGACGCACTGAAACTTGACTCCTTGCTCTGCATGCGCAAAGAGCTTGGACTATATAAAGACAAAACTGTTGCTGTGAGGTACGCCTGAACCTCCTCAACCTGTGATCTCACACACACGTTAACACACATGTGCACACCTTTCCATTTATGTTTTATCAGTTTCCCCATCGACCTATCTTACCAAACACCCCACTCGTCTTTCTAAAGAATGCACTCTCGAGCATCCTCGCTGGCTCGTTAGCATTCATCTGGTGCATTTGAATGGTTTCTCTGTTTCTCTCCAATCAATCAGAGGGCCCCCCGAAAAACCACATTACCCTCTGAACGCAAGCACCTCTGTCTTCACTGATCTTCTGGCGTCTGCGGGACTCCGGGTGTGATTCCGGGCGCTGGGATACCTAGAAACCGGGCCTTGTGGTCAGTGCCAGTTTCCATGGTTCCCCCTGCCTGTCAAAAGGGAGGTTCTTTCTGGGCCTGGTGTGTTTGTGAAGTCCCTGTGAAAAGATGGCTCTGTATCCTGAGGTCCCAAACCCACTGACAGCAGAATTCCTCAGTGACTAGCAGAGATGGGGTTGTGCAGCGCAGGGGATGGAAGGGAAAGTGGGGAGAGAAAACACAGAGGTAGCATGTTTCGGTCCTGGCTTGGGGCCACACATCGGTTGGGAGCTCGGGGGACTGGGTCACAGGAGGGAAGTAAACAGGCCAATGTATATACTTTTCACGCCAGCAAACACTTTAAAATAGTAAAGATACAAGAAGACATCTATATAAGTTTACAATGCATTCAATGTATGTCTGCCATTTACATTTTCTACTCTCAGGAGGATTCAATTGCACGCAGGTGAACAAATACACTCCATTCCTCCGCATTTTATCAAATAAGATTGGAAATGTTGATTTTTTTTTTTTCCCGGTCAGTGTCGTTTACATGATTCATCTTTTTGTTATTGGCACTCCCTATGTTTGCTTTTTCACATCTAAAGGATCCTTGGCTTCTGTTTAACACCCTCAGTGACTCATCGGATCAGAGAGGTTTAACTAGTGCAGGTGAGATTGTACAATAAGATAGGGTTTCCCAAGATTTTTTCAAAATACTGCTCATGAATCGAGGTGAGTTGCCACATACCTGAGGTGTGTCCTACGAACCGCAGTAAATCTGACAACTCTGGTGTGAAAAATGTATGACTTGAGGAAATCCCTGTACATGAAACATCCTTTTTACCAGTCTGCCCGCTACTTAAAGTAAATGGGAATTGTGGTGTAACCTGGGTTTCAATTCCTGGTTTTGATGAACTGCAGACATGAAGTACTTGTGTTACTGAAGCACATTTGTACCAAAAACCATTTCTAAAGTGACAACCAGTACCACCAGCCCTTCCAGTTGGATTTGAGCACATAATCCCAGTGTGTCACGTGTCACACAGCTGCTACTGAGATGATTGTTTTCCTCAAGGTTTCATGTTGGCTTTAAGTTCAATATAGAGTTTAAAAGATGTTCTAGGAACCTAAGGCCCCTGAGGTGCTCTGTAAACGGACCCAGACATGAAGGCGAGCAGGAAATCTGTTTATCGCATTGTACTGTTGCCTTCCTGTCTTGGTTCTGTATCCCAATTGGATAGAAGCAGCATTTGTAAGTAATCATCTCAGAGATCAGTGGCATGAAAGGCTGTCTCCTACTGCAATTTTCTCCAACCACTATGATATCTGAGTCATCTTACCAGAAGTAAGTCAAGTACTGTGGGGTAGATTTTTAAGAAAATCCTGCGTGTTGTAGCACAGGGACAGCAATTTATCTTCATGATTGAAAAGAATCATCTGGAGCTGGTAGAGAGTCATCATCTTGCTTTTGAACTGAACAGTTTTATGTCATAGTGGCGTGAGCAGGGTTTCCCTTCTGAAGGGCGTGAAATGTGATCGTTGGCTGTTCCTCCCTGCAGCATTGGAGGAGTCGCTCAGTGAACGCCTATTTAACGTTAGAGGCTCACAAGCAAAAACACATGGTTGTGACGTTCTTCCGCTGATGTTCAGCAGTTAGACACTCCCCTTTACTCAGGCCTGCAGGGAATCACTGGTTGTACTGTTTTACTGTTCTTATTCCCCACTTCACAATCAACTTTATAGTGTTTATAAAAATAAAATTAAGTATACTATATGGCTTTTTCACATTTCAAGGACTTCACTGTGCCCACGTGAATTTTTATTATCTTAATACCACTATGCATACAATCATTCCCTTAAGGATAATATCATTCTTAAACAGACACAGGAAAATGCTGTGAATTCTTACCACAGCACTGAAAAGGGGCTGACTCTGCTTATAATGCCAGCTGAAGGTCTGACTTCGCACTCACCGAGTGGCTTCATTTCCACTGTGGCATCTGAAAAGCACCTGGGACTCCCCACATCGTGGCAGATGGAGGTACAACCACACACCCACTCAGGGCTGGAGGCTTTGCTCCGTGGGGCCAATCATAACAATAACCCTCGGATGGGTCCTTGTTTCTATGCTGCTCTGCTTTTTGTGAATTTGCAATGTTGAATCTGAGGTTTTCCATGGTCAGGGCCAATAAACGCTCTGTCCAGAACTACATTTAAAGATTTATTCGTGTAAAATGGGCTTTACTGGATGGTTTAGACAACTGAATGTGTGGGCTCAAAAATGAAGAACATTATTTCTATTGACTCACATTGTTTTAAGTTTGGCATGACATGACAAGTGGCAGCTGGTTGCAGGTGAACTTCAGTGTAAAGCAATAAATATAATTATAATTTAAGTGTTGTTTTCTTTAGCATCTGTAAGTGTTACTCATTGCAGAATTATTGCAGGTAAAAGGTTCAAGTGCAATTTACAGAATTCTTCCTCCCTCTGCTGGGCATGTACTGCTAGTGCAACAACTCTCTATGCTATTGTAATATTCATAAAAAGCGTTATTATCTTACCCATAAAAATGACCTCGGATTAATTGATGAACTGTACAAAATTTTGTAATGTATGACTATAACACGAGTATATTCACTTTATTCAACTTTTTGGGGGGGATTGGATGTGCTGTGTATGTGGCTCAAAGGTCAGTAAAACTACTAATCTCAATTTGACCAAATTTTGTTTAATATGGCTACTCTTAATATACCTAAATGGGACTGTTGTCAGAAACAACAACAGAAATAAATACAATTTAAAAAAATACAGGTACTACTAAACTACTGATACTGATGTGTAAGTGGCGGGTGCCAGTTAGAGACTCTAGTAATTATGAACGTGGGAAATTAGGAAATTCAGTGACATCTATGATATCTTGATCCCAGAAAAGAGCTGAGACTGTTTCTGTCACATGTCAAAATAATGTTTAAAACTCACAGTTGTCGCCTAACCTTATCAGAAGTGCTTATGTAGAACCAAACAATGACCTTTTCTGCATCTAATGGAGTTCTCGTGTGCTAAAAACGAAACAGACCAGACTTTTAAGGAGTAGTCCTGATATTTTTTTAAAAGTTGAGTCCTATTTGCTTACCAACGATCCAACAATGGTGCTGATTGGCAGAGTTCTCACACAGAGTAATCTTTGCTGTCTTATGCAGTGTTGGACAAAAAGGACACGTAAATTCTGTGGGGAGACAATCTGTTATGAACAAGCTGTCTGAGGCTCACTGAAATCTACTTTGTATGCATTATGAAGGAAATTTCATTGAGTCTCAGTCAGCTTGTAGCATGACTCAGGTAATGTTATAGAATCATGTAGACTTATGTACGGAACAACTGTTATATAATATATAATAAGACCATACAGCACCTGTCATACAAGAAAACAAGTGAGATAAAAGATAACATCAACAATAAAAAAAAGTTTAACACTCACACTTCAAACACTGAGTAAAGAGAAGTTTGATGTAAATATAAAAATATATAATAATAAACAGTTTATGTGTCTTGGTATGTGTCTTGAACAAATAACCTTTTAGAAATCAATTTTTGCCTTTACTATTTGATATGGAATGAAATGGATTTTTTAAGGTTCACAGTCAGATGAAGATTTGTCAAGATATGCATCAAATAGGATTTTTGTTATTATTAAATTTATGCTAACTAAATACAAACCATTTACTTAACAGTAGGTTACCATGCTGATGGCATAATCGGCCCACTAACCATCAGTTATATGGCGTTGAAAGGAAGAGATCTTCTGAAATATGCCATTCTGTGCAAATTTGTTAACAGATAACAAATAACAATGTGATAAAAGAAATAAAAGAAAGTATGTCTTTAAAGGAGACCTTTTTTAAAATTAAGAGTATATAAGAAAAAGAAATAATACAAATTGGATGACACACAACAGAGTGATTGGAAACGAGTTTGATGGGTGACTTTCTCAGTCGGTTCTCAGCGCTCTCTCATAGCTTTAAGTCTATCTTATTAATTAGCAAATCCAATTAACTAATTTAAAGGGATTTTCCATCATATCCTCCAAGAGAACCAAAGCAGGCATCTCTAAATCCAAATGATCAAGATAAATAGCACATTAAATAAGACGTGTATTAAGTCATTAATAGTCTTTAAAAACATTTGACTAATTCCTAATGTTTACAAATGGTGTCACCCACAAAATCAATTCCTGCTCTTTCCCTGTGTAGCGGTCGTTCAGTCTAATGTAGTTCCGGGTTACCGCCGGGGCAGAGCAGTTGAAGACAAGATAGTAATCTTACCGCATTACAGAGTAACGCACCCCGTTTCCCCCGCAGTCCGCATGCAACAATAAATAGATGAAAATACTGTTGTGTATGAATGAATTGGTATTTATACATACATAAATTCAGCTCCTTATATGATATGATAAAATTAATTATGTATGTGTTTAATACTGAGATATTAAACTGAGAAAATGTCACAATTAAACGTAGTGTTCTTTAAATGCTAAACCGGAAGTTAAAACACTAGTGTTCATCTTCGCTTCCCGGTGTATCTCTGCCTGTGTCCGGGCGAGCCGACACCTGACACGGCTGGAAGACGGTCAAATATTCCTCCAGCCAAAGCATCGTTTCTTTCGAAACAATCAGTTTCATAACAAAAAGTTTTTTTTTTCGGACATTGGCTGAGAAATTAAGTGCCATTTTGATTTTAGTATGGTATGTGTACGTTTTCGTTCAGTGTTTCGCTGACCTCTCCTTTACTTATTAATTAATGAAAAACTAGAAAGCTACGAAACATTTACAAAAATATAACCTTGCAAACAGTTCCTTCAGTCCAATTGGCTTTGCTACTTTAGTTTAGTATTTGACAACAGCTCGTATTTGGTATGCTAGCTGTACATTTAGCTTTTTGCTAAAGCAAACCGGATGGATAATGTAATGTTACATTGTCATGTTTGCGGAAATATGTGATAATTTATGGTTTGTTTTTAAAACGAGTTGATTAGGCCTACAACAAGACATTTCTCTTTACTTTGTGACGTTAAGTGTGTAAAGGTCATATGTTTACCGTAAGTTACAGTACGTCGAGTTAGACAACCTGTATAGTTTTAAAAACAACATAAACTTATGCTAGATAATTTTTAAACCACTGAAGGTTCATATTTGTGTCAAGAGTCACAAAATAAAGAAACATTGAAGTTCACAGGTTTACCAAGGGAAACATTACGTTCAATCTTGAAAATATGTTCCGCTGTCATGTAGAAAATTGAAGTCCATGGGAGTAATATCTAATTGTATATTGCATTTTTTTAAAAACATATATATATATATATATATATATATATATATATATATATATATATACTGTATATGCTTCATAAGAGATGCGTTTAATTAATTATACTATACTGTATATGTAACTACAAATTATGTAATAATTTTGCTCCATGGAGAGCTTTAGCTCATGTAGTATTAGCTTGCTTAGCTAACTGCTCTGGTGTGAGCTGTATGTTAACATTTTCAAGTAAAACAGTGCAACCAAAGATGCTGTAATCTGTCTGCAGAATATTCCATGAAATTTGATTGTCCAAAAAAAAAGAAGAAAGCACATCAAAGCAGGTGCGTGATGCAATTTGTTCACATTTTGACTTTACGGAGGGTATCCAGTCTTTCAAGTCGAAATGCCTGAGTCCAAGCGATGCAGTGAGTCATTGGAGTTCAAAGAAAAAAAGGAAATTCAACTCATCAAACTTTGTGTGTGTGTGTGTGTGTGTGTGCATGCGTGCTTGTGAGTGTGTGTGTGTGTGCAGGTGTGAAAGCTGATATGTCAGTTATAGTAAAGATACCCATTCTGTCATCACTTGATTATTGTTTTTAGGTCAGAGGTTATGTGGCATATTAGAGCATCAGCCTCAGTTGTATTTGTTAATGCATAACATAGCTGAATCATTTAACAACCATTAATAAATGATAACACACGAGCCTTCATAAATCATGGCACATTGGAATTTCTATCCTTTACCATCTGTGTTTCTACTAACAACGGAGTATTTTACATTCTGTGTTACTAATTTTTTTATTTCTGAAGGTTTGGTATCGAGACTGATCTGCAAAATGTAAGAGCCTCAGATATGCAACATTTTGGAGATGTGTTTGTAACATTACTTTGAAAAATGTAGCAAATTTACCCTTTTAAGCTAATGTCTTGTTCTTATTTTGAAGGTCAGGGCTAAAATACCACATCACGTTGCCTGTGGCGGTGGGTGTCCTGTTGGTGGGCCTCCCATACTCCATCTCTCTCACTGCCCAGTGGATTTATGGCTGGCCAAACAAGCCTGGCTATAAGAAGTATATAGAGGCTCTAAAACCAAGGTGACCTGTTAAATACTATAGATCTGTTTTCTTTATTCTTTATTCTTAACTAAATATGTCTCCTCTCAACCAGGCGGATATACTGTTTGACCAGAGCTGTGATGGAAACACTCAAATACCTGCAGTACGGCAGACTCTACTTCCAGTGGAAGTCATGGTACCAGAATGATGAAAACCGTAAGCATTATGAAAAGGTGTGTTACGATAAGTTATAAAAAAAAAAAAAATTGTGTGTTACAACCTCTTGTTTAGTCCCTTGTTAGCAAACGCCTTTTATAACGCACATAAACGCTTTAAAATTCAACAAAAACAAAATATTAATATGTTTTATGTTTGTGTGATCCAGACTTTTTCCTGACATTTAACCAACCGTATATCATGGGACATGATATTACATTGTATTTGTGATAGGCAGCTATATGTATTATGTTGGTGACTCATTATGTTTTGGGGTAGACTAGGCTATGACAGGAAGTTAGCAACATTGACCAAAACTGAGAGGGAAGTAGTTTAGATCCTATTAAAAAACATGTGTTTGAAACGGTACAAAGCAACTGTGTGGATGTGGTGGAGGAGTGCGGGCGGTGGCAGTCACAGGAGCAAAAATATACGATTATGTTTCAAATAAAACACCCCATATTTTCCAACATTTGCCAAAAAAAAATTAATCAAATCCAACAAAGCATGTACAAGATACAATAGGATACCAGCTTAGACCATATTGAAAATGTAGTTTCATTAGATGCAGTTGGACAGGTCATGAGGTAGAGAGTTGACAGCAACAACAAGCATAATTTTGTCTGTTTGGGCATTTTACAGGGCATCACGTTCGGCCGCAGAGGCAACAAGCTGGACTTGTACTACCCGCCTGTGCTGGCCAAGTCTGCAGATGTACCAACGCCACTGGTGGTTTTCATCTATGGCGGTGCGTGGGGATCTGGAGACAGATCCATTTACTGTTTACTGGCCAGACAAATGGCTGAAGAACTAAGAGCAACTGTCATCTGCCCAGACTACTTAACCTATCCAAAGGTGAGAGCTCAGAACACTTCTTGTGCCTCGATATATTCTATTACTAGAATCTGGACAGTTCTTGCAGTTCTGTAAGGCTATAATTATACTGAATTAAAAACATGACGTACCAGAAATTTAATTAGAGATGTGACTGTGGTATCTGAACTGACAGCTGCTTTCATCTGATCTCCAGGGGAACGCTTTAGGGATGGTACAAGATATTGCTGACTGCCTGGTTTGGGCCCAAGAGAATGGGCACAATTTCAACTTTGACAAAGTATGAAATGTCTTCTAAATACTCTGTGGAAGTTCAGGAAATGACTGATTATAATAATGAGATTGAAATTGTTCCGCAAGAGGGGGAATCATTAAAATTATCTTTATTTTTTTAAACCTGAAAACTACTGAGAAACATTGAACATGTATGTTTCTGCTGTACTTTGCATGAAATGACATGAAAACACTTCTTTGGAAGGAGAATACAGTATTTTCCGTAATATTTTCCCATCATTCTGCACATCCACCATTTCCGTGTGCCATGAGTGAATGCGTTTCCGTCTTTTACAGGACAACATTGTGTTAGTCGGTCACTCAGCTGGTGCACATTTGTGTGTATTGACCACACTGTTCCTCATTGATGCAAGAGAGGAGCTCTTCATAGAGGCCAGCAAGCAGCGAGACATAACTTTGGTGATAAGAGGAGTTATTGGTAAGAATTAAATCAGATTATCACATTTCTCTGCTGCGGCTACGTTAAAGAATACTCACTTTGATTTGACTGATAGCCTTTAAGTAATTGATATGTGTGGTTTTAGCGTCCTTACCATGAAGTTCTTAAAAACTGCTGAATCTCAGAGACTGAAAAAATAGAGGAATAGGCAAATAATTTGTCTCAGTTTTGAGATATTTTCTGGATTCATTTAGTTAATCTCTCATATGTCCTGAACAGGTCTCAGTGGCGTGTATAACATCATGGACCATTATGAGCACGAGCAGAAGCGAGCAGTGGAATATGTCTCCACCATGCATAAAGCCATGAACGGAGTGGAGAACTTCCCTTACTACTCCCCCACACACTTGCTGCACAAGTTCGGCCAGGACAAACTCAACAGGTGTCACCAAGCAACAGCTGATTATGCTTCAGTTTTCACGTAGTTCACCTCAGTTTGTCTTTTTTTAACCCCCCCCCCCCCCACCTCTTTTTCTTCCAGAGTGCCTCCGTTCATTTTGCTTCACGGGACCAGTGATATTATTGTTCCTGTTGAATCTTCTCTAAAGTTCTCGGAGCTCCTCACCTTGCTGTCCGTGAAGGTTTCTCTCTACCTGCTGCCCAGTATTGATCACACAGAGATGGTCACCGACCTCATGACTTCAGACAGACGCTTCTACCATCCCATCTACAGCTGTATCAAACAGGAATACCCAAAACTTGCCGGAACCTGCTGATGTCACATCAGATCATCAGCGTCCATTGAATTCATCACCTAACTCACCAATTGTGTCACACACTAAAATGTTTACAGTAGTTGCTTTAATACCTCAGAGTTCTTGACTGGAGTACCTTCATCAAGGAGCTAATGTCTTCGGTGCTCTTTGAATGACTGTTAACAGGATCATGCAAAAAACAAAACAAAAACAAAACTACCGTATTGAACTCTTGTAAATTGGTGGAAGGATGGGCCAGTGAAGAACACAGTAGCTTTTGGAGGAAATCCAAATAAAGGATGCGTTTTTATCACCTTTTTAAATGTGTTCGTTAGCAGGATGTCAAAAACTAACTGACAGATGATGGTGAAGTTATGTGGAAAGTTAGATAATATGAAAACTGATATATAATTAATAACTACCATCCAGCTTGAATTTTTATTCTCTTAAATAATGTAAAACAAAATGTAAAGTATGCAGGACTTAGAATCTGCAGGCAGTTGGTGCATGACATTATCCAATACAGTACAAACATCGGCCACATTTTCACCAATATCTGATCCAGCTGTTTGAGCCTGTGACAGACCACTGTGAAATCTGGATCAGTGCGATACTAATTAATAAAAAACAGTGGTTAACTTTAGATGGTGGATTAAATTGTAGATCTCAGATCATGAATGCTGTTCTAAGCCAATGGCAGGATGGAGCTAATGGGGCTTTTCTACTTGTAATTGTACATATTGTGATCATTTCTGTGTAACTGAGTAAATCCAGGAGTCGCAGATTTATTATCATTTAGAGTGAATTTTCTGGAAACGGGAGTGTTTTTATACTAAATGAAAAATAATCCAAATATCATCATACTTTAGAGTTGGAGGGTATTATGAAATAGTACAAACAATTGAAATCATGAACTTACCTGTTTATATCATGCTGATTGTAATATTTCTCATTCTGTTTATTAAGCCTTGAAAGTGTTAAGTGACCAGAGGGAGCTTGTAGTTCTTGTCAATATGAAACAATCTTACACTTAATATATAAGGATGCAGAGTTTGAGTGAGTGCATTTTAAGTTTTGCATGCCATATTTGGTTTTGATTTATTAAAATCTATGAATTTGTTGCCACCTTTTTCTGATGTGCCTCTTTCTCTATCCCTGCATTTTCACTGATACACTTTTTTTCCCCGAATGGTGAATGAATGGTTGTAAAAGAAAAGACTCTTTTATTCGAGATGATAATAATTTCATCAAAAATATGACCGTTATGCATAACCTATTGTATAATGTCAATAACACTTTTATCAGATTGTCTTGGGTTTTGTGTGTTTGTAAACTTACTTTATGAGAAGCTTAATCCCATCAGTGCATAAACATAAACATTTTGTTGTGGGATCTTTGGGGGAAATCTACTTTGAGTCGTGAGTTGAAGCCAGTAGAAGAGCTCATTGAGATTACCTGAGTACCATAATGACTGCTGGGGTCATGTTTTGTGGCTACTCTGAAATCATTCTTTTATTTATTTTTGCCATGGTCTCTATGCAAATTGTTCTTCAGTGTAGCTGAGAACAGATACATGTGTGAAGTTAGAAGTAAAACTGAAGTTCGAAATTACATCCATTTTCTACTGCCTCACCTGTGAAGAGTCGCGGGGGGAGGGGGGGGGGGGGGGGCTGGAGCCTATCCCAGCAGGCTTCAGACATTGGGCGAGTTCACCCTGGACAAGTCGGCAGTCCATCACAGGGCCAACACATAGAGACAGACAACCATTCACACTCACACCTACGGTCAATTTAGAGTATCAATCAGCCTCGTCCCCTCTTGATGTCTTTGGACTGTGGGAGGAAGCTGGAGTACCAGAGAGAACCCACGCAGGCACAGGGAGAACATGGAGACTCACACAGAAAGATCCTGTGCCCGAGATGGGGCTCGAACCATGAACGTTCTTGCTGTGAGGTGACCGTGGTGACCACTGAACCACCGTGCCACCTTATCCTTGAAATTACCAGAAGTAATAGTACAAAGCCCTCTAAAATTCAAATTTTTGAGTAGAATACCAATGTATCAAAGTTGTACTTAAGGCTAAGTACAAATTTGAGGTTTTCCTTCAGTATATGGTTGATGTTTTTTTTTAATCTTCGCTAGCACCATTGCGCTTACCTCTATGTGGCGTTGGTGTTACTTCTCTCAATCGAGCTTTTATTTTGAAAGAGAGATACCTTTGTGGATAATTTACGTGCGTGTGTGCGCGCGCGCGCGTTAGGCGGAGTTTGTCGAGGATGCGCGTCGCTGGTGGTTGGGTTCCGGAGTCTGTCGGTCTGGTTTCATACACCGTGTGTGCGTGTGTGTGTGTGCGGGGTAGATTTCCCCCACTCTCCCGGAGTGTTTGACTGAAGTGTGAAGAACTGAAAATGCTTCTACGAATAAGTAACGTCGCCGCGTGCAACTAAAAGTGTTTCCACCAAGAGAAGAAGATGGACTCTGTTGTGAAAAACACCCAGAAGAAGTTGTGGCTCTGCGGCATTCTGTGGTGGTCGCTCCTGGTCGAGCTTGCGTCGGGAGGTAACAATGCAACTTTTTAACTTTTATTCGAGTAGTTTTAAGATTCAGTGCAATTTATTTGTGGTTTCAATTGCAATATATTCACACAGCTGCCGTCGCCCACAGTTATTAACTCTTAAACTCACCCGGTCGTTGTGGTCAGCTAAGATAAACCTGAAGGCTAACGTATTACCTTGTTACCTCAATAGTTCAAAAATTAAACATCATCAAAAATGTATTTATAGATGTTTTTGTCAGGGGCTGTGATTTATTTGTCATTAAATAGGCTACAATACTATTCCTGTAACATCAACGGGGAGTCTGTAAAAGCAGACGTGCTCTCACTTTACCAAAGACTGTAAAATGACAACTGCGACT